>NC_059368.1:33178234-33318234 GCF_019703515.2 Myxocyprinus asiaticus
TTTTATTATTATCTAAATAATTTATTATTTATTATTACTTCTGTTTTTGTATTGTTTTTGTATTGTTGTACACTGGAAGCTGCTGTCACCAAGACAAGTTCCTTGTATGTGTAAGCATACTTGGCAATAAAGCTGATTCTGATTCTGATAAACAGGTAATGTTTTGAGTAAAGTGGCCCACTTTGTGACAAACATTAAAAGTTCTATAATTTTCTTTTTTTCTTTTTTATTATTCAAACAGATCCTTGATGTAGAAAGTGTTAAATTGAATAATAAATTACCAGGGAAGTAGAGATGGTAAAATCAGTCATTTATAATTATGTTCAGAGTTTATTCATTTTGTTTTTTTTTTGTTGTTGTTTTTTTTAATGCCTGATAGAAAATTATCTACCTTTGTAGAGCAATAAAATACTTTAGGCAATTGCAGAATAGTCCTATCAGTCACATATATACTTCAGAAAATTGAGTACACAACTATTCTGGGCTTAAAAAAAACAAAAAACAATAACCAAATCAATACAGAACATAGTATATCAAAAGAGATGCAATGTGTGCCCCATTGAACTACTTTATGCCTGATGTGGCCCCTCTACCAAAATAGTTGCCCACCCCTGATCTACACTTTTAAGGGGACACAGGACATCTTCATGTGCCTATCTGGATTTAAATGTTTTTCTGCATAAACATACACTAGATTTAAGGGTGTGTTTTAAGAGCAGTACAAGCACAACTTTTAAAAACGTGTCTCATTCTCATTAAATTTTATAATGTTGTGGAGCTTGTTTTTCATTTTCTTCCAATTGAGTATAAAATATGGCTGAATTGGAGGGGCTGCATGATGTTAGCCAATCATAACAGTGTGCATTGGCTGAAATCTTAAAGAGCCAGAAAGCTTAAAACCAAGCGTTTCAGACAAAGGGCCAGAAAAACAAAACAAAAAACACTTTACTCACATTATAAGTGGACCTTGGGGAATATAATACAGTTATAAAAAAGAAAAAAAGACCCCTTTAATGCATAAAAAAAAATAAAAAAAATAATGTAGTATCTGCGGCTAAAATTGGCATATATACATTTTCAGGATGTATTTACATACATATATACGTGAACTATACATTGCCTACTGTATACTATACTCTGTAGGTTTTTTCTTTTTTACTGCATTTCAGCACACATTTACAAAGTATATTATAGAGTTGGAGAGCTTGTCATTGCAAAATAAATAAATAAATAAACAATCATTTTAAAACCATTAACTTAACAAAAAAAAAAAAAAAAAAAAAAAAAAAAAAAAAGAAAGTGACCCAAAGGAGCAGGTCACAATCAGAAAATTACAAATCAAAATTATGAAAATGGTTCTGGTGAATTTACAATGTAGCCTAATACATTTCTCTCAATGTTATTAATGTTATATTATAAATATTAGGATTTATTTCACTTTTACATTATGTGCTGTTATTACATTACTCACTGAATTGCTACAGTGAGTTCATAATGTAATGGATTTATTCAAATATTAAACTATTATTGCATTTTGCATAAAATATCATTACATTATGTGCTCACAATTCTTTTACATTTTGAGGAAATTATAACAATGTACATTACGTTTAACTTATTACAGTAATTGCAGTAATTACAATACAGTATACTTCATTACTACATGAGTTGCTACACACCCCCCTTTGGTCTGGCACCACTGGCTACCACATCAGCGTGGGGGGACTGAGTCTCGAGAGTGAATTTTGATGGAGGACAGTGTTAAAAAGTAATTTTATTTCAAACGTAATTTATGTTTCTGTGACTGAAATTTAAATTATTGCCAGCAGCCACATCACCCTGCAGCTCTCAACTGCTTTTCTACTGAAGCTAAGCAGGGTTGAGCCTGGTCAGTACCTGGTTGGTAGACCTCCTGGGGAAAACTAAGGGGCCGTTTACACGACAAAGTTTTCAACTAAAAACGGAAATCTTTTTATGCGTTTTGGCTGTTTGTTTACACGACAACGGCGTTTTGGGGCCTGAAAATGCAAACTTTTGAAAACGGGTTTCAAAGTGCAAGTTTTTGAAAACAATGCCATTATCATCTCCGTGTAAACATACAAAAACACAAATTTGAGAAAACGTTGACGTCATGTGCACGTGTATTACGTGTTCAGTCTATAGGCATGCGCGCGAGTACTTCAAAACAACACGCGAGACATTCAAAACTACAATGGCGGACTACAGTACTGTGTTTGTGCTGCTCAAAATTTTGAGTTTATTGACACTTCTCCAGCAAAGTGCAGATTTACTGCATCACTACTACAACCAGCGATCGCCATCTTCATTGTTTGTATTCACTGCTCTGTGGAAGAATGCTTATCTGCGCAGGCGTGTAGTGTATCTTTACAAAGTGACATCGCCAACTACTGGCCTGGCATGCATAATACAGCGTTTTGAGTAGTTTTCATGGATCCGTGTGAACGGGGATCGTTTTGACAACGTTGTCGTCTGTACGTGAAACTTTTCAAAAACGCAAAGGAAAAATTTTTCAGTTTTTAGTACATCGTTGTCGTGTAAACGTACCCTAAGGTTGCTGCTGGAAGAGGTGTTAGTGAGGCCAACCGAGGGTGATGGGGAAACTGTACTGTAAAAAAGCACCGTCCTTCGAATTAGATGTTACACCAAGGTCCTGACTCTCTGTGGTCATTAAAATCCCAGTACACTTCAAGTAAAAGAGTAGGGGTGTCACCCCGGTGTCCTGGCCAAATTCCCCCCATTGGCCCTTATTAATCATAGCCTCCTAATAATCCCCATCCATTAATTGGCTGTATCACTCTACTCTCTCCTATCCAAGAATAGCTGACGTATGGTGGGTGTACTGGTGCACTATGGCTGTCATTGCATCATCCAGGTGGATGCTGCACACTGGTGGTGGTTGAGGAGAGTCCCCTGGTCACTATGTAAAGCGCTTTGAGTGTAGAGTCAGAAAAGTGCCATATATGTGGAACATTAATTCATTCAGGGGCGGACTGGGAAGAGAAATCGGTCGCTGTCCTTTTCTGCATATTGCTGCCCCCGTTTGGCATATCGTGGTACTGTTTTGTGGATTGTTCTGTATAACGCGGCAGCCCATTTCAGCTTATCGTGGCTCATTCGGCCCCGTTTCGCAGCCGGCCCTTCGGGAAAAGTCCCGGTTCTCCCGATGGCCAGTCCGCCCCTGAATTCATTCATTCACATATGATGAATAGTACAACACTGTCTGTGTGATTTTTTTACCTCACATACTGTATGTAACATTAAAAAATATTTATCCACTATGGTCTAGACCAGCGGGTGACGTCATCAGCAGCACACAAAGAAAAAATGTATGTCTAACTTAACTATTTTAAGTGCCCTCTAAAAAAACGAATAAACATATTTTATAATATAAATAAATATTTGCTATTTGTATGTTGCTTGCAAACAGAATATACGGCTACATTTGAATAGCCGTCAATGGAGAGAGATGTTTTTGGGACGCATATGGTATGGCATCTACCAACAGGCGTTAACTGGGCCATGCTAAACAGCCAAACCTTGCTCCATTGGCTCCAAGTCATCAGTCATTGTTGCAGGATCCATTCTATGCATTTAAACTGCCCTGTCTCTACAAAGATGAGATTTCTCCAATCCAAAGACTCTGATGTAAAAAGGTAGGTACTATTCGGCCCTAGGTTGGCTTGTTTTCATTTACACACTCATATTCACAAAAAATTATATATATATATATATGTAAAGACAAAAATATATATTAGGGCTGTCGATTTAACTCATTAATGTGCTTTTTTTGGGCAAAGCACAACAAAATACAGGAATCTTAAGACGCAATTTTCAAAGTTTCCACTACTTTTGACTTGACACAGTGTCCTAAAAATGCACCATTTATGATGCTGAATACCAGTGAGATGCTCCAAATGCGCCCATCTGAGGCACGCACATATACATAGAGCGACAATTAAAAATAGCATAGACTGAACACAAGAATGTGCAATGTGAGAACTGGAGACATTTACGAACTCAATGCAAAACAGATTCCTGAATTTCCTCAACAGATTTCCTCAACTGTAGGCTTTTTTAATTATATGAGAATAAAACAAACAATATATTGAGTTTTTAAGCCACTTTTTGTATTGTCTAATCAATGCTTTATTCAACTGCCACAATAATGCAATTTATTTTAAACTGAATTTCAGTCTGTATTATATATTTATTATAGGCCCTACATATTATATTTATAAATATTTGAATTATTATGCATTATTTGAATTATCTTTATTTGGTCACCATTCATGTTGACAATGTTGACAGATATAAAGATGAATAATTTGTCAACATTATGAACAATTTTGAGCAGCGCGCTATATAGTAAATGTGAACTCATTTAAGCAAAGTAAAGTCAAACCCATGGGTGGGGTCAATGAGCATCAACAGGATTAATCGGCAGGTGATGCAACTAGTTTGATATAAAATTTTAATCGACAGATAGCCCTACTATATAGATATAGAATTATAGGGTTTAGATTTCTTAATTATTATTAATTATTATTATTATTATTATTATTTTTGTCTTTTGCAGGGCTTTCTGACTTTGAGAAGACCCTCTGCGTTATGTCATCTGCTGCAGTCAGAGCAGCCCATCCTTTTTATTTACATGAGGCACTTTATAATAGATAACCCTTGACTAGCAAATAAATTCAAAACAGTATGAAAACAGTATAACAGTATAATATGTTTTTTCAGCCGAATGATATGTAATTTTGAAACATAATCTATACTTTGAAATCAGGTAATATTCTGCTTTGGTGTTCACCCAAGATTTTAGCCTAACTCCACTTCGGTTATTTACTGTTGGATATATTTACGATGGTGGTCATCCATCTCACTGCCATGAGCATTCTAACCCAAATATGTATTTATTCTGTGTGGGTCAATACACATTAAGCCAGCAGTAACTGTAGCATTTACAAATCTACAGAGTTGAGGGGATATAAATCAAAGTGTTTTAAACTGGAGTGTTTGCAGAGAGACTGCAAGTTTTATGTGGTTCAATTGTAAGTCAATACTTAGATGATCACATGATATGAAGCACAATAAGCCTTGAGACAAAATGCAGAGAGAAAATAAAGCCAGGGAATTTGATTTAAAAAAGGAATGTGTGCTACATTTACACCGGCTACATTCACAAAGCAGCAGAATACGGTCATCAGAATATGGTTACTGGCATTATTTGTCATTATTTGGCGAGAGTCACAAGAAGAGAAAAGGGGAATGAATTCACGTATGTATTCTTATGGTATTCAAGGCATACCTGTAAGCCGCTGAACAGGGCAGTTCAAGAGTCACGCCTGTTTTTAAATGGATTGTCAGTCCCAAACACTTACTGTGTGAACATAGCCTTAATTTTAGAGAGCTTTTAAAAACCTCCAAACTCATGTCAAAGCACACGTGCAACCATTAGACAGTGTGATTTAATTGATTCAAGCTCACAGATAATAAATAGGTGTATTATTGTCCTAGGTATACCATGCTGTTAATTACATCAATAAACAAATCCATCATTGCTGAGCTTGTTCAGTCAAACTATGCTGAGCTCAGTGGCTTCACTGAGTGGCTTTGTTTGATCTCTGTGACTTTATCTTGACAGATGAAGAGCCCCAAACACACAGATCACTGTCACTGGAGTAGAAAGAGTAAGCGACAGAAAGCTCACCTCTGCTTATCACTGCCAGCTCTTTCCACCCTCATGAGTCGGACTGTGACATTATAAACAGATCAGCTGTGGATGCAAGACTGACTTCCCATCACCACGGACTCTGCGTTTCTACAAAAAGACAGACCTGGAATGTATTTTTCTTTTTTTCAAAAAGTGGTAACCTGCTATTGTTACCTTAAGAAGCTGTTTCTACTTGACCTAACCCTTAAAATTAGTGTTGTTGGTATAACCTAATGTATTCAGGTTGATTAAGAAATGTTAATTTTTATTTTTAATTAAACCAGTTAATTTAGATGTTACCACATTAAGCAAATTTTTAGGGGAGTGTGATTACACTTAAAGCATTTAAACCTAAATGCATTAAATGGAATGTGGTAAATAAGGTATTTAAAGAATTAAAAAGGCAAGGTAGTGTGGCTTTTGCTGTTACAACGTTACATTTGTATGAGAGAGATAATCCAAACACGTCTTATTAACTGAATTGCTTAAAACCATAGGCAGCGTTAGGGGTGGGCTACACAACTTCTTGTCCAGGCTCTTGTTACATTGAGACTGGACTACAGTAATGCTCTTCTGGCAAGACATCCTGTATGAATAGTCAAACCTCTGCAATTGTTCCAGATTGTGGTGGCATGTGTGGTCTGAAACAACCCCAAGAGAGCACACGTCATGCCTTTCTTCATTGAACTGCACTGGCTGCCAGTGGCTGCTCGCATCAGATTCAAGGTATTGATTGTCATGTATAGAACATCCACTGGCTCCGCACCCCACATCTAAACTCACTACTTTTGTAGTACTCACTACTACATATTAATAGGCAGGTTTGGGCAGTAATGGAATACATGTAACAGCGTTAAGTATCCAGAATGTAAAAAATAACTGTAACTGTATTCAGCCCCCATTACGTTTAGCCCCTGTTATGTGTATTTAGTTACAGTCAGAGGTGGAGCTATGGGAGAGGCAAGGCAAGCAATTGCCTGGGCCCCAAGCTGGAAGGGGCCCCCAGCGGGTGACAATTACCGTAGTTCACAGCAATGACATTTGAAACCAATGATTGGCAATGCTTAGTAGACTATAATGACATTTTCAAAAGCCACCCTGGGGGCCCCCATCCCTTTAGCTACGATCAAATTCAAGTAAGAGCAGGATGCAGGCATCATGAAGAGGATATCCGACGTACCAATCTGGAAGTCAGAAGAGGAAAAAAGAAAGAGGTGGAAAGGAAGAAGCATGACAGTGCTGACTGTTACAGAATAATATTTATTGAATTATCCCTTCTCACAAAAAGTTTGCCAATGGTCGCAATGGATATTTTTTACATTCATAGCATGTTATTCTCCATACAATTCTTATTTAATGATGACAAAATATAACTACATCATTAGAAAGGTGTAAACTCCAGCTTTGATATTTCACCTCTGTTTTATAGAGTAACTTCTTAATATATATCATGAGTACACCTCTGACATGCAAAATCAAAATGAGAGTTATGGACATAAACATGTAATAAAGATATGCATGCCCATTAAAGTGAGCTCTCTTCTTTTTGTCATTGCAAGGCTTTAGCAAACAACATCCATTAGTGCATTTAGAGACAATTTTATGGATTCTCATGTTTACTTCAAATTTCTTTAGAAAAGATTGGAATGTCATTCAGGGGCAGATTCACTAAGAAGTAATTACTTCCCGTAAAAGCGCTGTTTTTTGCATGCACTCTCAGTGCTGGTTTAGCGCCCGATTTACTAAATAAATTATGCAGATCAGGAAACAGTGCAAACGTGCCCACAAAATCACTGCTGAACGCAATTTGCATGAGCAAAACGATGCTGCAGACCGCTGTATTTGACACACCCTGCCGGAACTGTACAGCATCACTGTGATACAGACACCTGAATCCTCTCTTAAACATGCAGAATGTGCACTTCACTACACCGTGCATCTGGATATATGCCAGGTTATAATGCTCTTCTCCATTATTTGATCATTATCAGATTAATTACTGCTGATATGATCAGCTGAAAATGTCCACAAACATCTATTAAATATTACAGTTACAGTTACATTTTATTAGAATAATTCTCTCATAATGAACACTTCTGTGTAAAGGCAGAGTAAAGATGGAAGGCTCTCAATAAACTTTTGGTGAACCACTTCCACATCAGAAATTGCAGAATGATGAACTGTTGAGAAATAGCAGTTATTAATGACAATAATACTATTAAAATGTAAAATATGGAAGAAAGTACTACAAAGATTGAAAGAGGGAAAAGGGCTTGAAGTAGATCAGTGTCCAAACGATGACAGAAAAACCTCATGTAAATAACTACTGCAAAATCTGTGGCTTATAGATATGGGATGCTAGTTCAGTGTGACACATATTGTAACATACAGGCATATTAATATCTATATCTCACTTAAAAAAAAAAAAAAAAAAAAAAAAAAAACATCTCATATGAAGTGATTCAGAAAAAAATATATAAAACAGCAATAAAAAACAAACAAAGGATGGGTAAAATAATCAAAAGCACTCAAAATGAAAGTGTTGGTGATAAAAGAGATAAAAAATGCAATTACTAAATAGGCCTTCATATGGAAATATGCAAGCAATCCTAGTTAACATCATTAATATACTATATTGGTATCACATGACCTCACTATTTAGTTTAAGTTCTGCATGTGGCATCCAGTTATAATTTCGAAAATAAATACAGTTTTGTGGCAGCGGGGGCGTGCTCAAGCGTCCGTCCGGAGAGAGAGAAAGCGGTAAGGGCGCTTGCACCTGAGCTAGATTATGTTTAACACCTGTTTCTAATTCCAGTGAGCATGGGGAGAGCGGCATATAAGCAGCCACGCCACCAGCAGAAAGGGAGAGAGAGTCTGGCACAAGCAAGGCCACGGTGCTCCTGAAGCTGTTGCGTTCATTCTGTTGTATTTGTTAAGCTGATGTGTTTAAGTAACTATGTGCCTGTAAAAGCTAATGTGTTTAAGTGACTATGTGCCTGTGAAGCTGATGAGTTTGTGAAGTTGAAAAGCACTGAAGTGGCCGATTAAAAGTCTTACCTGAGCCTGGAAAAACCTGCTTCCCTGTGTTCTCCTTCCCTTCTGCTGTGAAGTTTATTACAGGTTTATTTGCATTTCTTATCTAATTATGTTTCAAAATGTAGCCTATTATTCTTTGTCAGTCCAATCAAAAAATGGGTTAAGAAAAAGATTAAAATATTGTTAATATATTAAAATATTGTAGTTGACCACAAATTGCCTTCTATAAATAATAATAATAATAATAATAATAATAATAATAATAAAGTGTCAACTCCACATCTAATTTAAAGAAACTAGCCATTCAGATTCATTGAGATTAGTTAAAAGTGGAGGTTTAGCGGTCCAGATAAAATAATGACATAGCACACATAATTCTTCCAATTGTGCCTTGCCTTTATAAATATGTATTCTAAAAGTATTCTTGTATTCTGAATATGTTACTTTTTATGTGATGTATTCAGAATAATTTACTGAAAACATTTAATAAAGCATATTTAGTATACTTTCAAGTATTCAAGTTTGCATGTGACTGTTTTGCTTTAAAGATGGCATGCTCTTAAACTGGTATGTAGCCTACACTGCAAGTTGTTGCCTAACTTAATGTTCCATGTTATTCCAGCATGATTTGACAATGTTCCAATGAGTGTCTTGTGTGCTTCAGTGGAAGCAAGGAAATCTGGCCTTTTGCAAAAAGAGATAACATGGTCAATATTACAAATTTGCTTATTTGATTAGTGACCTAGAAATAGTGGGAAATCTTAAATAAGTGTCCTTCATTTTACGTAGTAACATTTTGGTAACACGTTACATTAATGTTCCTTTTGCTAAGGGTTTATAAAGGGGTTAATTAATGACTTGTAAATAATTTACAAATGCGTTACAAATCATTGATATGCAGTTATAAGAACATAAATAAAAAGGGCAACTTTCATGCATTACTTCCCAAATTGTACACATTTTAACTATTATGTTATAGATGCCTAATAAATGCACTTTTTCATTCTTATATCAAAGACATAGATGCCATAATTCATGATTCATGTCAAGAGATTAAAAGGTTGGCTTATGTCATTTTGTTACAGTTTGCTTTGTGTTTACATTCATTATTATAATCTCTTGACTCACTTGTGCTGTCACTTTCTTTGTCATTTTGATCTCAGAAGAATAGTGCTACTCCCAGTGATGGTGCCCCAACTTACCGTGTCATAGTTATCGAAAGTACTCTGCAAAAACACTTTCCAGGTCTTCATGCACATTCACAGCATACAGTATATCATGTAATATATCCTGATGATCATCAAAACATAATACTCTTTATGTACACAGATTTATAATTACTATAACTCATAAGTAAATTCATCATACAGTATGTGTCTGTAAATTATGTCGATTAAGTGTTTTAAAGCATTTATAAAATCTGAGGTAAAAATGACTCACTATCTAGCAGGAATTGCATGAATGTCACCCTTTATATGGATGTTGTTATAATCACATATCAATTATTCATAATGCATTTGTATTTACAACTGAATTCTTTGTCAATAAAGAAACCCTTTATAAACTCTAACAAATGGAAAATTAATGTAAACTGTCAACAACATTTCCTTGTTTTAATGTGGACTCTAACTTTTGAACCCCACTGTATTTCAGGGGATGAAATGGCTGGTGACTGCAGGTGTCTAAAGTTAGGAAATCAATCTCAGTCTTCTCTAAGAACCATTTCTCCTGATTTCACTACAGAACTCAAGAGGTCATTTTGAGACAAAGGGGTTAAATCCCTGCCAGTTTTTAATTATTTATTTTTTTTTTTTATCATTTCACAATTTGTCAACTTAAAGCCTGGCTGTGTGTGAGTGGAAAACGCTGGTGTGCGAATACAGCTGGGGATCATTAGACAGGAAATGGAGACCCACAGAGGAGACAGCAATTCATCTTCTCACAGACCCGCTGCCTTTTTTTGCTCAAACATGGGAGGAAAACTACAGAGTCCAGCTCAGCCTGAGACAGACTAACAAAGGGCCATCACCTCACAACTCAGGAGGAACCGTCTGCTCTTCATCAGAACACAACCACATCCTCTTCATCACTGTTACAGTCTTTCAGAACTCTTCAAATCACAGGGTTAGGGTTAGGGTCAGTGGAGACTCTGTAACGGTGTGGTTCTGGGGACTCACAGAAAGAGTGTTTTCCCTGAGCTCTACCCATCATTTGTCTTCCTCTTCTTCATCCTTCCTTTTCTCAATTATATGTGTTGACAGGGCTCACATAAGACCAGTGAAAGATATCATGCAATATGGAGAATATATGTGGAATATATCTGTTAATGAACATTTTTTTTTTTTTTTTTTTTTGTGGTGTGACAAATGCATTTTTACTAGTACAATTCATTGTTCACACCACAGTCCTTTTCAACTTTCCAAAAGTATCCTATAAAGTACCCATACCACCCCCCCCCCCCCCCCCCACACACACACACACACAAAATATTATAAATGTATATATATAGTTAATATTCACATCAACTATAAGAATGTAGAAAAAAAATTGATCTCAGTGATTTAGACTGTGGCATGATTTTTGGTGCCAGACGGGCTGATTTGAGTATTTCAATAACTGCTGATCTCCTGGGATTTTCCAAAAAAAAAAAAAAAAAAAAAAGAAAAAACCTCCAGTGAGCAGCAGATCGGCAGACAGAAACACCTTGTTGATGAGAGAGGTCAAAGAAGAATGGCCAGACTGGTTCGAGTTGACAGAAAGGCTACGGTAACTCAGATAATCACTGTACAATTGTTGTGAGTAGAATAGCATCTCAAAATGCACAATGCGTTGAATCTTGAGGCGAATGGGCTACAACAAAAGAAGACCATGTCGGGTTTCACTTCTGTCAGCCAAGAACAGAGAGCTGAGGCTGCAGTGGGTGCAGGCTCACCAAAATTGGACAGTTAAAGACTGGAAAAACATTGCCTGGTCTGATGAATCTCGATTTCTGCTGAGGTACACAGATGGTAGGCCCACTGGAGCCTCATTACTATAAGGGGTACTATTCGCACCCCTAATTAAATACTACAATATGGTGTAAGACATCAGTGCAGCATGTTTGTTGTGTTTATTTAGATTCCCACAGACACAGTAAACTATCCCCTACCCCTAAACCTAACCCTAACCTTCCCTTACAAAAATAAACTATGTTTTATTACAGTAACCATTGTATCACCACGGTATTTTGTAGTAAAATAATAGTAACCACAAAATAAAATGTCCTGGTTACTTTCGTAACCTCCGTTCCCTGATGGAGGGAATGAGACGTTGTGTCGATGTAGTGACATTAGGGGTCACTCTTGGGAGCCACAAACACCTCTGATCTTTGAAAAAAGGCCAATGGGAATTGGCGAGTGGAAATTGCATGCCACTCACCCGGACATACGGGTATAATAGGAGCTGGAATGCAATCACTCATTCAGGTTTTGTGCTAAGGAGCCGAGACCAGGTCCCGGCCATTTCAGCGGGTAGTTCAGTGTTGTGGCAAGAGGGACACAATGTCTCGTTCCCTCCATCAGGGAACGGAGGTTCCAAATGTAACCAGGATGTTCTCTATCTGTCACTCACTCAACGTTGTGTCGATGTAGTGACATTAGGGGTCCCTATACAAAACGCCACAACTAGCTGAACTGTGTTACATGGACTGGCGGTGCGAGATGGGAAGACTGCTGTGTGCCTCATAGCCAGCACACCAGGCCATCACGTAACCTCCTCCAGTGCTCTTATGGGTGTCGAATGGTCCTTCGGGAACGAGTCGACTGCCCAAAACATAGGGACAGGCTAGCCCGGCCATGGCCTCTTTTCCTCTCTTTTCTCCCCCAAAAAAGTGGAATTTGTTAACCGACTGGGAGCCCATAAATGTCTACGTTGGGGGGGGGGGGGTGTTGGGGGGAGGGGGGGGTGTTACTCCCAAGGGGAAGACACCATGGAGAACACACCTCGCCCAGAGAAGGGGGGGGGGGGAATTTTGAGTAGAATTGCATCACATGGTCTTACCGAGTCTTGTCGGAAGAATGTCATGTGGAGAAGTCCCATGGTAGGTCCAACCCGAGAGGGAAGGAACTCTACAAACATGGTGGCCGGGGGCAGAGGAACCTCTGCCCAAGGAAGACGCAGTTTACCAACAGGGAAACAATTTAGCAGCAAATATACATCACATGGGGTCACCTATGGGGAACCAGCATATGTGGAGCACCTACCCCAGTACAGGGCTTAGTTAGCACATGTACTGGGCTGGCAGCGAGTTTCTCCGCAAACTAGTCTGTCACAGGGCTAAGGAGGAAAGTCATCCAGGGATCACCACTTTGTGAACACTACTGGGAGTCAACAGCGAAAGTCTTCACCTCAAGGGAGGGAAAGGCGCTATGTGCAAGCGGTACACCTGGCCAGCTGTCCTGGAACTTACCTGTTCATACCTGACAAAACACGGGACGAAACCGGCTCAACCCGGAGATTGTAGAACCTCGCAAAGGTGTTGGGTGTTGCCCAGCCTGCTGCTCTGCAAATGTCTGCTAGAGAGGTGCCATTGTTCAGGGCCCAGGAGGCCGCCACACCCCTGGTAGAGTGGGCTCGTGGCCCCGCAGGGGGCGGCACGTGCTGAGCGTGATATGCCATCACGATGGCGTCAATGACCCAATGGGCGATCCTCTTTTTGGAGACAGCGCTTCCTTTCCGCTGTCCGCCAAAGCAGACAAATAGCTGCTCGGAGTTTCTAAAGCTCTGCATGCGATCCAAATACATGCGAAACGCGCGCACCAGACACAGCAACACCAAGGCTGGGTATGCCTCCTCCTGGGGCAGTGCTTGCAGGTTCACGACCTGATCTCTAAATGGGGTCGTGGGAACATTGGGCACATAGCCCGGACGGGGTCTCAGGATCACATGAGAGTATCCCGGGCTGAACTCCAGGCATGTTTCGCTGACAGAGAATGCCTGCAGGTCCCCTACCCTCTTGATGGAAGTGAGCACAGTCAAGAGGGCAATCTTCAAAGAGAATGCCTTAAGCTCAACTGACTCCAAGGGCTCGAAGGGGGCTCCCTGTAGACCCCGAAGGACTACAGAGTGGTCCCATGAGGGGATGAGACGCGGCCTGGAGGGATTCAACCTCCTAGTGCCTCTCAGGAACCGGATGATCAGGTTGTGCTTCCCTAAGGACTTACTGTCCACTGTGTCATGGTGTGGTATAGCGGCTACATACACCTTCAAGGTGGAGGGGGACAGCTGCCCCTCCAACCTCTCATGCAGGAAGGAAAGCACCGATCCAACTGCGCATCTCTGGGGGTCTTTGCGTCAGGAAGAACACCACTTAGCGAACAAACGCCACTTCAAGGCATACAGGTGCCTTGTAGAGGGAGTCCTAGCCTAAGTGATCATGTCTACCACCACGGGTAGTCTACAATCGACTTGAGGTGCTGCTGACCCCAGAGGAGGAGACGGTGGGTGAGTTGTGACATGCAACGGGAGCGTAGGCTGCCTTGGTGGTTGATGTATGCCACCGTTGCTGTGTTGTCTGTCCGAACCAACACATGCTTGCCCTGGATCAACGGCTGAAGCCTCCGCAGGGCAAGCAGTACTGCCAACAACTCGAGGCAGTTGATGTTCCAACGTAGCCACGGGCCAGTCCAGGAGCCGGCAGCTGCATGCCCATTGCATATGGCACCCCAGCCCGTTTTGGAGGCATCCTTCGGAACCACGACGCGCCTGGAGATCTGTTCTAGGGGAACCCCTGCCCGTAGAAATGTCATGTTGGTCCAAGGGCGTGAGCCACGCTTCCAAGCTCCAGGCGAGGGGAACCAAAGGCACAATCTCGTCGGACGTACCGGCAGGTGGGGCGGAGCCTGAGGTGCCACGTCGGGGGGGCTTGAGCCCCATGGCCATGCTGAGTCGAGGGACATCGAAGCACTTACCTGACTCCTGATACCCACCATAGGATTGGTCGGGGAGGGGGGAGGAAGTATATCATCCCCGCAGTCCGTTGTAACCATCCTGGTGTGAGCATGCTTGTGCCACAGCTGGGCGCGCAGGGGCGGGGGGGCTGCCGCTGGAGTGCCAAACTTGCCGAAATGGAATTTTGGATGGTGGTCGTGATGACAGCCGTGCGCACCGGATATGTGACCCAGGGAACAAGAAAACCGCTCTTTTGTTGAACTTTTGGGTACCACAGCCTCTTGGGCATTCGGCGAAATTAAATGAAAATGAAACAAAAAATTCTCCTCCCGGCCCTCCACCAGGGGATGGAGTGGTCTGTTCACCAGCTCCAGAGCAGCGGGTCTCCTCGTCCCTGGTTCGCCCGTCTCAGGGGCGCTTTGAAGCCTTTCTAGGGTTCTTGGCGGCCGGCCGTGAGACGAGTGGCATCTGCTTCCTGTGATGGGCTCCACGCCGAGGCCAGGCCGTGGGGGCGGGCTGCGGCGGAGCCCGTGCTGTTGCTGCAGGAGGACTCCTTGGGTGATGAGCAGATGGGGTGCGGGATCTTGAGCTGTGCCGAGGTAGGATATGTTGAATGGCCTCCGTCTGCTGCTTCACCGCTGAGACCTGCTGGGCAAAGTCCTCGACGGTGTCGCCGAACAGGCCAACCTGGGAGATGGAGGCGTCAAGGAACCGTGCCTTGTCAGCCTCTCTCATCTTGACCAGGTTGAGCAAAAGGTGGTGTTCCTGGACCACCAGGGTGGACATCGCCCGCTCGAGAGACTCTGCGGGCATAAGTGCACCGTGAGTGCCTTATCCACCTGGGGGATCCCCGAATAACCCCTGGCTGCCCCACCATCGAGGGTAGTGAGGGCAGGGGAGCTGAGAGATCAGGATCGGGTCAAGTAAGGTGCCCTCCATGATCTTGTCAGCTTCTCATGCACCTCCGGGAAGAAAGGAACCGGGGCTGGGCGCGGCCGTGAGCGGCGCTCCGAACCGAGGAACCAATTGTCGAGCCGTGAGGGTTCAGGGGAGAGTGGAGTTTTCCACTCTAACCCGATGCTCACGGCTGCCCGGGAAAGCATGTCGTCCAGCTCCGTGTCGGCCTGCGACTGGGCAACCATACCCGAGGGAGGAAGCCCAGCTGAAGCCTCCACGTCAGACTGAACAAGCCCGCTCTCCGATGCTGCGCTCGAGAGCTCATTGTCTTCCTGGGCTCCGAATAAGAGGTCGATCTCACCTTGAGAGAGCCCGACTTGGGCAAGCGAGTGTGCTGAGGAATGGGATGTCCATGGGGGGATACCCAGCGGAGGTGCTCCCATTGAGGTCCCCAAATCACCCCCAGTGCTAACCGTCGCAGCCTCATACCCGTAGGTAGAAGGACCAAGGCGGGGAGCCGCTGGGGTGGCTTGCTTTTTCACGAAGGCAAGCCGCGACCGCAATTGTTGCCATTGTCACGTTCTCGCAGTGAGGACAAGACCCATCCACGAACGATGTCTCCGTGTTGGCAGTGCCCAGACACGTAGGACAGTGATCGTGGCCTTCAGAATCCGAGAGATAATGATCGCAACCAGGAATAACAAACAAACGGAAAGGCGTCTTTAAAAAGACGTTCCGTGTGTGCCGCTCTTTTAGAAGAAAATATACTCTTTTAGAATATACTCTTTTTGTTTTAGTTATTTCTGCCGAAGTGCCCAGGGGCATTCTCTGCACTGCACCGGTGCAGAGGGGGAGAAGCCGCTGAAATGTGCCATAGAATCCAGCAGAGGAGGTGAATGAGAATCGCGAAGAAAGCTCAATGAATAGAATCACTCGGCTCCGAAGAGAAAATCTGAATGAGTGGTTGCATACCAGCACCTTTTATACCCGTATGTCCAGGGGAAGTGGCATGCAAATTCCACTCGCCAATTCCCATTGGCCTTTTTTCAAAGATCAGAGGTGTTTGGGGCTCCCAAGAGTGACCCTTAGTGTCACTACATCGACACAACTTCGAGTGAGTGACAGATAGGGAACATGGTTACTATATGAAGACCATATTACTGTTTTAGCACCATGAATAAGTACATTAAAGCAATCGCTTCCACCCCAATAAACTAAAACAAAATATGCATACAACATTACTATAGTAAAACTATGGTTCATTTTACCTGGATCAAACCTTTCTCTCAACTCCCTGACCTTCACCATGATCAAATCACTGTGAGGAATAAAACCTTTTTTTTAATTTTTTTTTTTATGAAAGTTTAAGAGTGGAGACAGGAAACAGAATGGGAAAAAATGGAACAAAAGGCGCAATTGAACCTCAGTCATCCACACAAAAGAAACACATTTTCACCATCATAACACCCCACATAACTGAAGTGATACTAGTGGGCACAGTTTATCTTCTATTCCTTTGATTCCAGCAGACTATTTGAGTGCAAATAGCAGTGCTGTGTTTAGCTGTCCTTTGGCATCCTCTATTAACCAAAGTGCATTAATAAACCTCACAGTCTGACCTTTTTCCTCTATCTAATGTAAATCAGCCACTGGAACCAGCCATCATTCCTTGTGTGATTTATGTCATAAAAACTCTGGATTCACTTTATTACAGAATGTAATCTTGTTAAACTCATCCAATCTGGCATCGAGGTGTGCTGTGGTGGCCGATAAGATGTACTACAGGGCAAAGTCTATTTAATGGCTTAATGATGATCGGGTAATTGTGAAAAGTGCCTTCCTGTTATTACCATTTGGATGATGAATGCTGGTCTGTGCTCGTGATAAAGATCACTGCATTCATCACCCAGGCAAAGAGGACATGGGTATACTTTGACACAGAAGATATATTGCTTTATTTCTCTCTCACTTCTTTACTATGATTGTGCCTGGCATGAAAAATGTGGGTGAAACAAATGTATCTGTTCAAGCTGTACACTCCTCACCACAATCACACCATCATTCAAACACCACAAGATTCGTATACATATAATTGTCAATGTTCTGAATATCAGGGTGGTTTCAAACCAGTGCCTGGGATGGAATATTTTTTTTTGGAATAGGGGAGACACTTAAATACATTCTAGCAAGGGTCAGTTAGAGAATGACAGTATATTTTAGCAAAAAGGATCAAATAAACTGTTCTTGGGACTAGGGTATGTTTCAGAAATGTCAGGTTGAGGCAAGTTGCCACATGTTTTATGTGGTATAAATGTATACAATTTATTAATAGCAATATAATTTGGTCAAATAGGTTGATATTTTTTTTTTGTGTTACCTTGTACAATTTTGTTCTTTTGTTAATTGTTTTGTTTTTATTCATTGTTTCACAGTTTAAATTTGGCTATAAAGCAGTAAATGATCTCAGAAATCAAATTAAAAGGACAGGTGCTTTGAGGTCATGCAATCTTAGTGGTTGATGCACAGATACCAAATTAAAAACCTCAACAATGTAAGTGCTATTACAATCTACAAGGTAGGCTAGGACTGACACCCAACTGCTTGAATTCAAGCACAGGGAGATGATGTTTGTTCATAGATTCCTTTTCAAGAGTCATATTAGAAGTTACAGGACATATTATAGATTGCTCAGAATTAATCGAAAGGATACTGTGGAGGTGGGGGCGTGGTGGAGCGTTTGTCCGGAGAGAGAGAAAGCGGTAAGGGTGCACACACCTGAGCGCAATATATCTAACACCTGTTTCTGATTGCAGTGAGCAATGGGAAGAGCGATATAAGGAGGAACCACGCCAGAGACTGAGAGAGAGAGAGTCGCACAAAGCTGTCTGTGTGTTAAATTCTGGAAAGGTATTTTGAGTTGTTAATTAAAGACTGGCCTTTTTGAGTTGAAGTCACGCTTCCCGTTTCCTCCTTTAATGGGGGCAGAAGATGATCTAGAGGCATTCCTAGACCTCTTCGAGAGAACGGCCGAGATCTGGAGCTGGCCACATGCTCAGTGGGTGGTCAGACTCAACCCACTGTTCTCCTACCGTATCCTGGTGTACGATGACCTGAAGAAGTCCATCTTGCAGCGGGTCGTTCACAGCCCTGAATAGCACAGACAACTCTCCATTCGATGAAGATGGACGCGCGCGGCTGCCCGTTTACTTCACGCAACAGCTCCTTGCAGTGGGTCATTCACAGCCCCGAATAGCACAGACAACTCTTCCATTCGATGAAGATGGACGCGCGGCTGCCTGTTTACCTTCATGCAACAGCTCCATGACACCTGCTACAAGTGGCTGCTGGCTGAGGACTGCGATGCTGAGGGAGTCATCGATCTCGTGGTTCTGGAACAGCTGATCTGTCATCTGCCAAAAGGAATGGTGGAGTGGGTCCAGTGCCACCACTCGGCATCTCTGGAGGAAGCCATCCAACTGGCTGAGGACTATTTGTCTGCGTATCCGAGGGCGTAACCCTCCCACTCTCTCTCCCCTCCCTCTTGTTTTCCCCCTTCTCTTCTCTCTCACTCTGTCCCTGTCATACAGCCCGTCCTGGTACCCTGGAGGCAAGGGAAGGTACCGGCAAAGCCGGCTCCCCGTTCTCAGGGGGTTTCCCTGCTGCCGCTGTCCCTATTGTCTCTTCGCTCTCCCCCTCAGGTGGTTAAAACCGCTGTCACAAGTGCAGGTGTGACGCCTGGGCCTGCCAGTTGGAGTCAAGGGGTACCCAGGCATTTCCTAGACAATTCCCCATGATGAAGTGGGAACATTGGTCCGGGTTCCCGACACTCCACGGGTTTCCCCCGATCGAGCCGGAGTGTACAGTATACCTGTGAGTATCGAGGAAGTACATATCAAGCCTTGGTGGATACTGGCTGTAATCAGACCTCTATCCAACAATATTTGGTTCAAGATGAGGCTTTGAGCACAAATAAAAGGGTGAAGGTGAGGTGTGTGCATGGGGATATTCACAATTATCCTGTGGTGACACTCATTATTACATTTTGTGAGCAAAAGCATAGAGACCCCCCACCCATCCACTAATTTTGGGGACTTATTGGCCAAAATTTGAGACTCTATTAAAAGGAATATGTGTGGATGGGTCCTGCGAGAAAATTATTAGATGTGAGATGCGCTGGCTGGGGAGGTGTAGCCTGGGCCATCAATGACAGCTCCATGTCAGGATTGCATAAGGGAGGTGGGAGTCTCTGCTTCCCCAGCCGTTAGAGGATTCCCGGCAGTGTATTTCCCTCTGGAGCAGTCACGAGACGAAACCCTTAGACACGCATTCGACCAAGTGAAAGTAATTGATGGTCATTGTCTTCAGTCAGACACTGTGCTCTCGTACCTGTATTTTTGTATTATAAATGATCGGTTGTATTAAGTGATGCAGGACACTCAGACAAAAGAAGATACAACCCAGTTGTTGATACCGAAGAGCCGTCGGGAAATGCTATTCCAGACGGCTCATCATAAACCGTCTAATGGCCCATTTCTATTGGCCGGGCATTCACGGGGATGTTCGCAGGTGGTGTGCGGCATGCCGTGAATGTCAGCTGGTGAATCCACTGGCCACCCCAAGAGCACCTTTGTGCCCAATTCCTTTGGTCGAGGTCCCCTTTGAAAGAACTGGTATGGACCTCATCGGGCCATTAGTGCGGACAGCATGCGGCCATCGCTTTGTGTTGGTTCTGGTGGAATATGCAACGCTATATCCAGAAGCAGTGCCCCTGCACAACATCTCAGCACGTAGTGTTGTGGAGGCAGTCTTCAGAATAATCTCCCGAGTGGGGATTCCGAAAGAAATCCTCACTGATCGGGAGTTATGTGATGCCATGCGAGGATCAGATGTGTGAATGGCGAGCTCTGCACACTTTGCTAGTTTTAACACTTTTAATGATATAAACCGGTGAGATTCGGTACACTCTGTTCCATAACTGTTCTAGGAGGACAATATGTCAAAGAATTCAAAATCCTTGGGCTCTGGAGACATTAAAAGACACTTACGTGCTCAAACTGACACCCCCGAGCGGGCCGCGAACCTGGGAGTCGATTTGGTCAGAGAGATGCGGTGAGAGATGCTGGGCATGTCGGCAATGCTGACGAAGGTCGTTGCTGACTTGGAGGATCTTGCTGTGATACATCGATCAATCACTGCCATGGAGGCGAAGTTCACTGAGGTGGTTACATGAGTGGGGGATGTCGAGAAACGGATTGATTATCTGGAGTCATTGGAGAGGGAATTATCTGCTAATCCGCTAGCGATCAAGGTGGATTTGGAGTGTGTCTGGGAGAAGTTGGAGGACATGGAGAACTGTAGCCAGCGGAATAATGTCCGTATCGTCAGAGTTCCTGAGGGCGAAGAGGGACAGGATATGGTGAAATTCTTGGATGGGCTCCTTCTGAATCTGCTCGACATAGCAGGCCATAAGCTGGAAATCGAGCGAGCTCACAGTTCCTTCTCGGAGATCTGCGGAGGGAGACAGGCCCCGGTCAATTCTGGCCAAATTTCTGAGATCATCCGATAAAGATCTTGTGTTACGTAAGTTGAGGAGTAAAGGAAGGCGTTTTGGTAAAACCACAGGATTTTCTTGTTCCCAGACTTCGCAGATTTGACGAGAGAAACGTGATCGATTCAAGGAATGCAAGAAACTTTTACAACAATGGAAGGTCGCTTTTACACTGATATTCCTGGCCAAATTGAGAATAGATGCTAAGGATGGCCGTAAAACATTCACATGCCCACAGAAAGCGATGTCCTTCATAAAGTCAATGTAGTGAGTAAGTCATCTTGTGGTACCCACATTGCAGCCGAGTGGACTGGCTCACTGAACATTCACTTGACTGTTCGAGGAAATTGAGCCTTTTATTTATTTATTTATTTTTTTTTTGCTGGATCCGCCTAGCGGCTGGAGTTTGTTTTGTGAGTAATACACCTTCAGGACAGCTTTATGGATGAATCTACATGCTCTTTGTACTTATTCCTCCTATTGGCTGGAGTTTGTTTTGTGGAGTATTTCTTGCAAGACATTGGAGTGTTTAAGTCATTTGTTGCACTCATGTTGCAGCTGAGTGGACCGGCTCACTGAACATCCATTTGACTGTTTGGGGAATTGGCGAGCTCTTCTTGTGCTGGTTCTGCCTAGCAGCTGGAGCTTATTTTGAAGAGTAACACACCTTCAGGACAGTTTTATGGATGAATCTACATGCTCTTTGTGTTTATTCCACCTATTGGCTGGATTTTGTTTTATAGATTATCTTTTGCCATGTAATTCTGTCTCACAAAATTTTTATAGAAACATCGGACTTGAATAATCCGACTCAAAGTTGTCACGGGGGATCTCGTAGGCATACATGGACTGTTTGAGTTTGTATGGATGGACACCAGTTGGTGCTGTTGTGTGCGGGGTAAATGCGCACATTTTTCTTTTTTCTGTTTGTTTGGTTCTGGGGAATGTCCGGGGTTTGATGGAGGCACTAATGTTGGAATGTGGTCTTTATAATCTTGTTTTTGGCACACTATCTATTTTTTCTTATATGTCAAAATTTCAAATGTTAATATGAGTGGATTGTCTCTCTCCACGTGGAATATGAATGGGTTGGGGCACATCATAAAAAGAAGGAAGGTTATTTCTCTTCTTAAGCAATAAGAAATATGATATAGTGTTTCTTCAAGAAATGCATCTTTCTCTGCAGGAAGCTGAAAAATTTGGGAGGATATGGGGTGGGCATGCTTTCTTTAGTGCTGGCTCGAGTAAGAGCAGGGGAGTCATTACACTGATAAGTAAACATCTACAATTCAAATGTCTCAAACAGATTAAAGATAAATTAGGAAGGGTCATTATTGTTTTAGCTGAAATTCAGGGGCAAAGTCTTATTCTGGCTAATATTTATGCAACTAACATTGATGATCAGGGCTTTTTTATAGATCTTGAAGGGATGTTGCAAGCCGCTGGCACCCCTTATGATATTATACTGGGAGGAGACTTTAATCTTTTGATGGACTTAGTCCTTGGTCATAGTGAAGCAAAAGTGTGTAAGCCCCCTAGAGTAACATTGACGCTTCACAGGAGCTTGGTCTTGGTCTTACAGATATTTGGAGACTTTTGAACCTATTTGGGAGGGACTATAAGTAAAACCCTAAAAAGTCCCTAATTTCATCTGATGTTGATTACTCATTGGAAATATTTTAGTTTCAGATCATGCCCTGGTGTGTTTTGAGGTGTTGCCACATATGGAGAAGAGGAAATCATATAGTTGCCGCTTTAATGTATCCCTTTTGCAAAATCCCTGAATTCCAACAAATGTTAAAGGCTGAAATCAATGTCTATATGGAGACTAACTAGTCCTCAGTATCCTCTGTGGGCGTGGCTTGGGAGGCACTTAAGGCGGTTCTTAGGGGCCGGATCATAGAGTATGCCACATTCACCAAAAAATCCAAAGCATAAGAACTCTTGGAATTGGAAGGGAATATTAAAAGTGCTGAGGCAGAGCTGAAACAACAAATGTTGTTTAATGGCCTCAGAGAATTGACCCGTCTGAAATACAGATATAATACTATTTTGTCGCGGTAGGTGGAGTTTTGGCTATTCAGGGAAAGACAGTCATACTTTGAGTTGGGGGACAAAGCAGGGAAGCTACAGGCTAGATATATAAAACAGAGAGAGTATTTTTCTACCATTTCCTCAGTAAAATCTGCTGGTGGTGAAATATTTACCTCAGCCACTGATATTAATAATGCTTTTAAAGAATTCTATCTTGATCTTTATAGTTCCACATCTTCGTCTACTGAAGAGGATATTAGAAACTTTGTGGAACCATTAGAACTTCCTAAACTGCCGGCTGAGCAAAAAAAGTCTCTTGATTCTGAGATAACCTTGGAGGAGCTTGGTGAGGTAATTAAGGCCTTTCCTACAGGCTCCGGGGCCAGATGGCTTTGCCGCTAAATTTTTTTTTATCTTATGCTACAGAACTGGCTCCACGTTTGCTAGAAGTTATACGGAATCATTAAAGAATTGAAAGCTTCAGCCAACCGTGACACAAGCCCGGATCAGTCTGATACTTAAAAAGGACAAAGATCCAAGCGAGTGTAAGAGTTACCATCCAATTTCCCTGATCAGGATAGATGTTAAAATATTGTCAGAAATTTTGGCTAACCGACTGAGTAAAGTTATGACATCTCTTATACATATAGATCAGGTGGGGTTTAATCAGGGCCTTAACTCTTCTGATAACATTAGGCGTTTCATTAATGTCATGTGGACAGTGGTGAATGATCAGATTCCGGTCGCTGCCATCTCGCTTGACGCCAAAAAAGCATTTGATATGGTAGAATGGGATTATCTTTTTAAGAATTTTGGAAATGTACTGATTTGGGAATACTTTTATTGGGTGGATTAAGTTACTTTATAGACACCCAGTAGCGGCGGTTCAAATGAATGGATTCATTTCAGATTCTTTCACTCTGGATAGGGGCACCCGGCAGGGTTGCCCTCTTTCCCATTTATTGTTCTGTCTTGCCCTGGAACCATTAGCTGCCATGATAAGAAAAGAGGATGATTTTCCAGGGGTGGTGGCGGGAGGTGTGGCACATAAGCTTTTGCTTTACACAGAAGATATTTTATTATTCGTCTCCGACCCTACTAGATCTATGACTTGCCTCCACAGAATTATTTATTCATTTTCTGAGTTCTCAGGATACAGAGTTAATTGGTCTAAATCCGAAGCTTTGGCACTGACAGCATACTGCCCGGTAATGGCTTTTCAGCTGGGCACCTTCCAGTGGCCCACACAGGGCATTTAGAATTTGAGTAGTTTATTTCCAGAAAATTTGTGTGATTTAGTTAGAGTTAATTTTGACCCTTTAATAAAAAAGGTTTTCGAGTGATGTTGGCAGGTGGGCTTCATTACATTTAACTATGATTGGGAAGGTTAATGTTGTTAAAATGAATTGTATTCCAAAATTCAACTACCTGCTACAATCTCTCCCTGTAGATGTCCCCCTCTCTTATTTCAAGCAATTTGATAGCATAGCGAAGTCCTTCATTTGGAATGGTATGCGGTAAGACGATTGACAAAGGTGGGCTAGGCCTACCCAAGATTTTGTTTTATTATTATGCATTTTGTCTCGGACATTTGACTCACTGATCGCTTCCACTTGAGAGAGCCCCTCCCTGGTTTTGTATTGAATAGGAAGTTCTTGCCGCTATCTTGCCATCGCAAAACCTTTCTATCAAACTAACCGGAAAAGTTAGGTTACACCCCGTTATTTCGCATTTGCATGCGGTATAGACAAAAGTGTCCAGTATGTTTAATTTAGACATTTATTTATATTTTGCTTCGAGCATATGGCTGAAGTCCCCTTTCTACTAGACAGAGTGGATTTCAATGGAGATTAATACGTTCGGTGACCTAAATGAGAGTGGAGTGTTGAGATCCTTTGAAAATATGGTTCAACATATTTTGATTCCCAGGTCTCAATTCTTTAGATATTTACAACTGTGCCATCTGCTCTGTACTATTTTTGGGAGTAGCATACACCCCCCTAGAGTGGCAGACACTCTGGGAGTGGTGATTACTGCCTTTGGAAAAGGTCATGAGGCATCAGTGTATTACTCCCTGCTAATTCAGACTGAGGGGAATGGAGCTTCAACTTCTCACAAGAGATTATGGGAGAAAGATTTAAACTTGGTATTGGAGGAGGGAGTGTGGGCTAGGATTCTAAAAACCATCAAGTCTGCATCTAGAGGTGCAAGGGTGCACCTTATGCAATTTAAGATTTTACATCAATTCTATTGGACCCCCTCTATATATGTTTTGTTTTTCTGTTTCATTTTTTGGAGTCAATAAAAAGTGTTAATCGAAAAAAAGAAATCCTCACTGATTAAGGCACTACTTTTATGTCACGAACACTACGCAAACTGTACGAATTATTGGGAATAAAATCGATTAGCACCCGTGTTTACCACCCACAAACAGATGGGTTGGTGGAATGGTTTAATAAAACCCTGAAGAATATGATTCATAAGTTCGTAAACGAGGATGCTAGAAATTGGGATAAGAGGCTCGAACCCCAATTATTTGCAGTCCGAGAGGTTCCACAAGCTTCCATGGGGTTTTCCCCATTCAAGCTACTGTATGGGCATTGGCCGCACGGTGTGCTCGACATCATGCGGAAAGCTTGGGAGGAGGGACCTTCAAACAGCAAAAATGAAATTCAGTACATTCTTGATCTTAGAGCAAAACTCCACACTTTGGGTCAACTAACACAGGAAAATTTGCTCCAAGCACAAGAATGCCAAAGCCGGCTGTATGACAGGGGAGCTCGGCTATGGGAATTTGCACTGGGAGATAAAGTGCTTGTATTACTCCCAACATCGTGCTCCAAATTACTCGCCAAATGGCAAGGGCCCTTTGAGGTCACATGATGAGTGGGAGATCTCAATTATGAGGCAAAACGAGCCTGAGTTCCACTTCGTGGGCACCAAGCCTGAGTTCCACGTCATGGCCGCCAAGCCCAAGTTCCATGTCATGGCCGCCAAGCCCGAGTTAAACGTCATGGCCGTCAAGCATGAGTTCCACGTCATAGCATCCATTGTTGTTTAGCATAGTAGGTCATCCAATAATTTATACTGTAAGTATTTTATAACTAAGGGGTAACTATTCTAATATTTTGTGGTATGTATGACCTACTATGCTAAACAACATGGAAAATTACAAATTATTTATACTGTAAGCATTTTATAACTAAGGTGTAACTATTCTAATATTACGTGGTATGTATGACCTACTATGCTAAACAACAATCTTACATTTACGAGCAATTTAGCAAGAACATAAACTGCGTACCTTTTTTTAATAATACATAGATATTATATTATAATACATATATATATATATAGAGAGAGAGAGAGAGAGGGAGAGAGAGAGAGATAGAGAGAGAGAGAGAGATATTATAATATAATACCTATGTATTATTACAAAAAGGTATGCAGTGTATGTTCTTGCTAAATTGCTCCTAAACGATTGTTGTTTAGCATAGTAGGTCACATACCACGTAATATCTCTATCATGTCAAGTTAAGTCAAGTCAAATCACATTTATTTATAGAGCGCTTTATACTATAGGCTACAGATTGTTTCAAAGCAGCTTCACAGTAATAAACAGAAAAATAACATTAATGTTTCAAAATGCATAAATTATGAAAAAATACTTCAATTTCAGCTATAAAGCAGCTCAAGACTGTAGTGTAATTATTCAGCTCAATTCAGTTCAAGTTTTGTGTTCTCATCCGATAGTGTCAATACAGTTAGTTCGATAATATTTTCTGAATATTAATAGTCATTTAAGCCCCCAATGAGCAAGCTAAAGGCGACAATGGCAAGGAACCAAAACTCCATCAGATGACAGTAGTGAAGAAAAACAAAAACAAAAAAACAACTCATGTATCCTGTAATAATAGAGTATGTACCCCATTGTTAAAACATACCTACAGTAGCCTATATGTATAGGTACACTATTATTACAAAAAGGTATGTTGTGTATGTTCTTGCTTAATTGCTCTCAAAGTAGATTGTTGTTTAGCATAGTATAAGGTCATATACCACGTAATATTAGAATAGTTACCCCTTAGTTATAAAATACTTAAAGTATAAATTATTTGTAATTTTCCAGGTTGTTACCCCTTTATTCCCCAAACTTTGCATAGTGTTCCGTTATACGTACAAGTACGTACTTTGTAGTTACACTATTAATACAAAAAAGGTACGCTGTAAATTTGGTGTACTTACACTGTAAATTGTGGGCTGTAATCTAAAGCGTTACCAAAAAAATCCATATTAAAATATATTAACTATAAACCGTTTTTGGTGGGGATAGACTTTATGGTTTATGGTTAGGTTTAAGGGTTAAATTTTATAAAAAATCATAATAACATTGTTAATGGTTAGTTTATTTTTTCTCTATGGGAGTTAAAGTCGTACGTTTGTGTTCAAGCAAACTTGCACAATTTCTTACAATTTTTCCCTCTCATACTATTTTTACAACTTGTCATGACAACGTCAGGGATACAGTGTCATAGCTACTGTATTACGCTTGACCAATCAGCATCCAGGTTATTGCTTTGATAAAACCTTGACAATAGCACTATGATAAAAGACAATATAGTTCAATAAACCGTTAAATGTATTAGTAAAATTTATTGGAATAAAAATTTCTTGGCACATGAATATAGAATGTGCGGTCACAGGTATGCTTTTATATCCATTTTACAGCTTTGAATCCAGCTCATCCGATCAGAATATAGCATTCAAACTATCGTTTTTTTTAATTTATTTTTTTATTTATGACATCAAGACATCTCTATTATAGGCTACATGGATATAATGTTTACACTTTAACATAAAGGTAGTCACATGCCAATCTTAGATGTGCCTGTGAATACGTTTGTGAACAAAAGTGTCCAGCATACAGTAATTAGACTCACAATGCACATAGGGAGAATTTTAGATTAGATATTGGATCTACAGGAGAGTTTGAGCCTTATTTGTGCAGATGAGCTGTCATACCTACCCCCTAACACCATTGTAAATTTGCTTCCAAATCAGGCTTTATTTTGCATAGTGTAAGGAAGGAGCCCACATCTTAAGAAGGCAGAGTTTGGTGAAAAGTCCAGAGTTAATATGAATTATTCCATCCACTTAATGAAAGTCAACATAATATCAATCCACACAATACATTTCTTTAATGAGGGAGCTCTGTGCAGGCTTGACTTGTTCCTCTGTGATTAAAAATACTGGCCAACAGAATGGCTTTCCAGCCTCCCACCCAGCATGGCAATGTTAATTCCAGTCACCAAACCAGCAGTCAGGCCATAATCTTCTTATGACAAAAATAAAAAATGTATGGTGAATTCTATGAGTTCATTGTCATGAGGCCTGTTGTCAGATTATATACAATATTCTATATTGCATTTGCTTGACAAATTATGTTTTAATTGGTTAAACCAATGGGGGGCATACCTGTCTCTTCATTACATTAAAGGGGGTAAAAAGTACACTTTTCAAGATCAGAAAATGGGAGTTAGTTCTAAAAACTGGGCGCTTCGGCAGAAATAAGAGTATATTTCTCTAAAAGAGTATATTTCTCTAAAAGAGCAGCACACACGGGACATCTTTTTAAAGACGCATCTTTTTAAAGATGTCTTTCCGATTGTGTGTTATTCCTGGTTGCGCTCGTTATCTCTCGCCTTCTGACGGTCACGATCACTGTCTTTCGTGTCTGGGCACTGCTCACGTTGAGACAGCGTTCGTGGATGGTCATGTACTCATTGCGAGGACATGTCCATGGCAACGATGCGGTCACGGCTCGCCTTCGTAAGAAAGCAAGCCACCCCAGAGGCTCCCCGCCTCAGTCCTTTTACCCACGGGTATGAGGCCAGCGCGGCTAGCACTGGGGGCGATTTGGGGACCCCAATAGGACCACCTCCACCGGGTAACCCCCCGCGGACCTCCCATTCCCAGCACGCTCATCTGCCCCGATCGGGCTTCCGGATGAGTCTGCCGGCTCGTCTCATGGCGAGTTCGACCTCTTATTCGGAGCCCGCGAAAGTGATGAGCTCTCGAGCACAGCATCGGAGAGCGGGCTCGTCCAGTCGGACACGAAAGCCTCAGCTGGGCTCCTCCCTTCGGGGACGATTGCCCAGTAACAGGCTGATGCAGAGATGACGACATGCTGTCCCGGGCAGCCACGAGCGTCGGCTAGAGTGGAACCCTCCGCTCTTCCCTGAACCCTCGCGGCTCGATGATTGGTTCCTGGGCTCGCGGTGCCGCTCATAGCCACACTCCGCCCCCATTCCTTTCTTCCCGGAAGTGCATGAAGAGCAGACGAGGTCGTGGGAGGTACTTTTTTACTGCCCGGTCCCGATCTTTTCAGTTTCCCCGCCCTCAATACCCTCGATGGTGGGGCAGCCAAGGGCTATTTGGCAATCCTCCGGTGGATAAAGGCGCTCGCGGTGCACCTATGCCCACAGAGCGCCGCCACCTCGCGCGGGTGCCCAAAGCCCCCGTCCAAGGCCTGTAGGTTTACGTCGTCTCTGACGGCCAAGGCCTACGGTGCCGCTGGACAAGCCGCCTCCGCCCTGCATGCCATGGCTCTCCTGCAAGTCCACCAAGGCGCTAAAGGAACTGCACGAGGGTAGTTCCGCCCCGGGATTGATGCAGGAACTGTGCTCGGCAACGGAGGTCACTGCGCGGTCTCTCGGGCGGACGATTTCCACATTAGTGGTCCAGGAGCGCCACCTTTGGCTCAACCTGGTCGAGATGGGTGAGGCCGACAGGACACAATTCCTTGCTGCCCCCATCTCCCAGGCTGGCCTATTCGGCGACACCGTCAAGGACTTTGCCCAGCAGTTCTCGACGGTGGAGCAGTAGACGGAGGCTATCAGGCATATCCTGCCCCGGCGTGGCTCAAGATCCCACACCCCATCTGCTCGTCGCCAAGGGCGTCCCCCTGCGGTAACTGCACCGGCTCCACCGCAGCCCGCCCCTTCAGCCCGGCCCCGGCGTGGAGCCCATTGCAGGAAGCAGATGCCACCCATCTCGTGGCCGCCAAGAACCCGTGAACGGCTTTAAAGCACCCTTGAGACGGGCGACCCAGGGATGACGAAACCCGCTGCTCTGGAGCTGGTAAGCAGATCTCTCCATCTTTTTGTTACCTTTGCATTTAATTGCGCTGCATGCCCAAGTGGCTGCAGTACTCAAGAGTTCAGCAAGAGCAGTTTCCTTGTTCCCTGGGTCACGTATCCAGTGTGCACGGCCGTCATCACGACCACCGTCCACCACTCTATTTGGCAGGTTTGGCTCCGATGTGACAGTCTCCAGGGGTCACGAGGACAGGCCTCTTCCTCCCCCATCCCAGGCTGTTCCGGGGGTGGTCACAAGGAGCCAGGTAAGTGCTTCGATGTCCCTAGATTCAGCACGGCCACAACATGGTGTGGCACCTCGAGCTCCACCCCGCCGTGAAGCCCCAATTGCCGGTACGTCCGACGATGTTGTCCCTTTGGTCCCCCTTGCGCGGATCATGGACGTGTGGCTTGCACTTTCCAATCCGTCGCGATGGCTGGTCCGGACCGTCTGACTCGGCTATGCGATTCAGTTCGCCAGGCGTCCACCCAGGTTCAGCGGTGTCCACTTCACCTTGGTGAAGGGCGAAAACGCTGCTACCTTGTGCGGAGATTGCTAACCTCCTACGGAAGGGTGCGATTGAACCTGTCCCTCTGGCTGAGATGAAGAAGGGGTTTTACAGCCCCTACTTCCTCGTACCGAAAAAAGGTGGTGGGTTGCGGCCAATCTTGGACCTGCGAGTACTGAACCGGTCTTTACACAGACTCCTGTTCAAGATGTGGATGCAAAAATGCATTCTGGTGAGCGTCCTGCGTCAAGATTGGTTCGCGGCGGTAGACCTGAAGGACGTCTCGATCCTTCCTCGACACAGACCCTTCCTGCGGTTTGCATTCGAGGGTCAGGCATATCAGTACAAGGTCCTCGCATCTTCATGAAGGTCGCAGAGGCAGCCCTTGCCCCGCTAAGGGAGGTGGGCATTCGCATTCTCAACTATCTCGACGACTGGCTAATCTTAGCTCACTCTCGGGACATGTTGTGCGCAAACAGGGACTTGGTGCTCTCACACCTCAGCCGACTAGGGCTTCAGGTCAACTGGGAAAAGAGCAAGCTCCTCCCGGTTCAAAGCATCTCTTTTCTCGGTTTGGAGTTGGACTCAGTCTCTTTGACAGCGCGCCTCACGAACGAGCGCACTCAGTCAGTGTTGGTCTGTTTGAAGGCGTTCAAACAGAAAACAGCGGTTCCACTGAAACTTTTCAGAAACTCCTGGGGCATATGGCATCCTCAACGGTGACCACCCCGCTCGGGTTGATGCATATAAGACCGCTTCAGCACTGGCTTCAAACTCGAGTCCCGAGATGGGCATGGCGCCGCGGGACACATCGCATGGTCATCACGCCAGTCTAGCACCTTCTTTTCAGACCTTGGTCCAACCTCTCGTTTCTACTGTCAGGTGTTCCCCTAGAACTGGTCTCCAGGCACGTCATGGTCACAACGGACGCCTCCAAAACGGGCTGGAGCACTGTTTGCTATGGGCACACTTCCGCTGGCTTGTGGACGAGCCTGCGACTGCATTGGCACATCAACTGCCTCAAGTTATTGGCAATTCTGCTTGCCCTGCGGAGGTTTTGGCCGTTGATCCAGGGAAAGCGCGTGTTAGTTCAGACAGACAACACGGCAACGGTAGCATATGTCAACCGCCAACACGGTCTGCACTCTCGTTGTATGTCACAACTCGCCCGCCGTCTCCTCCTCTGGAGTCAGCAGCACTTCAAGTCGCTGTGAGCCACCTGAATCCCGGGCAACCTCAACACTACAGCGGATGCACTGTCACGACAGGTTACCCTCAGGGGAGAGTGGAGACTCCACCCTCAGGTGGATTTGGAGTCGATTCAGACAGGCACAGGTGCACAGTTCGCCTCCCAAGAATCCTCCACACTGCCTGCTCTGGTACGCCCTGACCGAGGCTCGGCATAAACGCGCTGGTACACATCTGGCCCCCTGGCATGTGCAAATATGCGTTTCCCCCAGTGAGCCTACTTGCAAGGTCAGGGAGGACGAGGAGCAGGTCGTCCTGGTAGCACCCTACTGGCCCACACAGACATGGTTCTCGGACCTCACGCTCCTCACGACAGCCCCCCCCCCCAGCAAATTCCCCTGAGGAAGGACCTTCTTTCTCAGGGACGGGGCACTATCTGGCACCCACGACCAGACCTCTGGAATCTCTATGTCTGGCCCCTGCGGTGGTAGACACGATCACTCAGGCTGGGGCCCCCTCTACGAGGTGCCTGTATGCCTTTAAGTGGCATCTGTTCGCTAAGTGGTGTTCTTCCCGACGGAAATTCCCCCAGAGATGCGCAGTTGGATCAGTGTTTTCCTTCCCGCAGGAGAGGTTGGAAGGGAGGCTTTCCCCATCCACCTTGAAGGTGTACGTTGCCGCCATAACAGCACACCACGACGCAGTTGACGGTAAGTCCTTATGAAAGCACGACCTGATCATCAGGTTCCTAAGAGGTGCCAGGAGGCTGAATCCCCCCACACCGTGCATCACTCCCTCATCGGACCTCTCTGTAGTTCTTCAAGATCTACAGAGAGCCCCCTTTTAGCATTTGCAGTCAGCCGAGCTTAAGGAACTCTCCTTGAATACTGCCCTCCTGACTGCGCTCACTTCCATCAAGAGGGTAGGAGACCTGCAAGTGTTCTCTGTCAGCAAAACGTGCCTGGAGTTTGGTCCGGGCTACTCTCAAGTGATCCTGAGACCCCGACTGGGCTATGTGCCCAAGGTTCCCACCACCCCTTTTAGGGACCAGGTGGTGAACCTGCAAGCAATGCCCCAGGAGGAGGCAGACCCAGCCCTGTCATTGCTCTGTACGGTGCGCGCTTTACACATCTATTTGGATCGCACGTAGAGCTTTAGGATCTCTGAGCAGCTCTTTGTCTGCTTTGTTGCACAGCGGAAAAGAAGTGCTGTCTCCAAGCAGAGGATCGCCCACTGGCTCATTGATGGCATAACTATGGCATATCACGCCCAGGACATGCTGCCCCCGGTAGGGCTACGAGCCCAGTCTACCAGGGGTGTAGTGTCCTCCTGGGCCCTGGCCAGGGGTGCCTCTCTAACAGACATTTGCAGTGCAGCAGGCTGGGAAACACCCAACACCTTTGCAAGGTTCTACAACCTCCGGATGGAACCGGTTCCGTCCCAGGTAGTGGCACTCAATACAAGTGGATAAGCCTGGGATAGCCGGCCGGGTGTATCACTTGCATATAGCGCCTTCCACCTCCTTTTGAGCTGAAGACATGCGCCATTAATTCCCAGTAGGTTCACAAATTTTGTTCCCTGGTTGACTTCCTCCGAGCCCTATGGCAGTCGAGTTTTTGGAGAGACTCGCTACCGGCCCAGTACATGTGCTAACTAAAAGCCCTGTTCTGGGGTAGGTGCTCCGCATGTGGCAGTTCCCTGTAAGGCTAACCCCATGTGATATATGTCTTCCACTAATTTGTTTCCCTGTTGGCAAACTGCGTCTTCCTTGGGCAGAGCCCCTCTGCCCCAGTCTCCATGTTTGTAATAACTCCTCCCCCATTGGGTAGGATCTAGCTTGAAGTTTCTCCACATGGTTGGAAAAACCATGTGACGTATTCTTCCACTTAAATACCCCCCCCCTTTGGGCGAGGTGTGGTCTCAGCGGTGTCTTCCCCTTGGGAGGGACACCCCCCGATTAGACCTGGCGGCCCAGTCGGATAATCCCCCTTCATTTTTAGGGAGTGGAAAATGAGAAGGGGAAAAGAGGCCACGACTGGGTTAAGCCTGTCTCTATCTCTTGAGTAGTCAACTTGTCCCCAAAGGGCCGTTCGACACTCATAACTATGTTGGGGGAGGTTACGTGTCGACCTGGTGTGCTGGCTATGAGGCACACAGTAGTCTGCCCACCACACACCGCCAGTTCATGTAACACAGTTCAGCCAATTGTGGCGTTTCGTATAGGGACCCCTAGTGTCACTACATCGACACAACGTCGAGTGAGTGACAGATAGGGAATGTCATGTTTACTTGTGTAACCTCCGTTCCCTGATGGAGGGAACGAGACGTTGTGTCCCTCCTGCCACAATGCTGAACTACCCGCTGAAATTGCCGGACCTTATATTGGCTCCTCAGCATAAAACCTGAATGAGTGGTTGCATACCAGCTCCTTTTATACCCCGGGGGAGTGGCATGCAAATACCACTCGCCAATTTTCATTGGCCTTTTATCAAAGACCACAGGTGTCTCGGGCTCCCAAGAGTGACCCCTAGTGTCACTACATCGACACAACGTCTCGTTCCCTCCATCAGGGAATGGAGGCTACACAAGTAACCATGACGTTTCATTTAATATTTAGTATATTATATATTTAGTTTCCATCCACTTTTTGCACTGTTCTGTTATCAACAAAGTGAAAATGCATAACAAATATTTTGCGAAAATTGCTGCCTCCTGCTCGTTTCCATTCAAATGGCTTTTTACTGATAAAATGGTGTGCGTCATGACGTCATTCTTAAAAAAAAAAAAAAAACACTTTGTCGCATGAGTTTTGGTTTAGCGCAAAATAAATCTGCCCTTGAGCCGTTTCCATACAGAATTTTGTGTATATCGCAAATTGTGTAGTCTACCTTTCACATCCCAGATATCCCCACATTTGTGCAAAATGTAGAGAATATTGAGAATTGATTTAAATTGTCCAGCTTACTGTTTAATTTCGCATAACTGCAATAGCAGGAAATATCAGAAGACAACATAGAATTGGAGAAGCTGCTGGTCTGCATCTGGGATTATTAGAAGAAACTGATTGGAATACTTGGCAAAATACAACACAACTGGTGGCATTAATGAGCCTGTAATCCTATATTACACTCCGGAATTAAAATATGGACAATCCGCTCAAATTATGTAATTGTATTTGTCCCTGCAGAAAATATGTTGTGTTGTGAGGAGTGATAAAAACTTCAACACTCCTCTTCACTTTTCTCAAATCACAAAATAACATGCATATGTTCTTATCTAATCTAAAAACACGGCGTAATCTTTACCGGCTTGGGAATGTGTAGCCCATAAAAAGTCTGGAAAAGCTTCCATCAAGAATAAAGTTAATGTGTCTTTTAAAGAAACTGAGGAAAACTTGAGTCTCCTCACCAGTCCAAGTGTATGCTGCTTCTCCATTATGCTGTTTGTTTTAAGGACAAATCTGATGTAAATTCTGTCATGTGACTACATTTTTGCGTTAATGCAATTTTTTCACGACAATTGATGTGTCAGCATAGGATTTATGTTAAACTTAAATGGAAAAATATTATGTCGACACTTGTGAAATTTTATCAATAATTTGCATTTACATCAACTTTATGCGCTAAAACTTTTTTTCACAAAAAAAATCCTTGAATTGAAATGTATTTATGTTTGAACAGTGGTGAAACACTTTCTTATGATGTGTTACATGTATATGAGCAGAGAGAGGGCATTTTCACACTGTTAAGAGGTGGTCATAAAACACTACGAGTTACTACAGCACGTTTGCACATCTAAACAGAAAACAGTTAGAAACACTTTGACAGTTGAAACACAATAAATACACGATTACGACAATATATGGTTTGTCAATTTTTTTCATGAAATTTAGGTATTTTTAGAAAAATAAATGAGAATGAGTACACAGTGCATTCATAAAGTACCCAGACCCCTTCATTTTTTCACATTTTGTTATGTTGCAGCCTTATGCTAAAATGCTTTAATATATATATATATATATATATATATATATATATATATATATATATATATTCACATTAATCTACACTCCATACCCCATAATGACAAAGCAAAAACCAGACTTTTGATAACTTTGCAAATGTATTAAAAAGAAAAAAAACTGAAATATCACATTGACATAATATTCAGACCCTTTGCTATGACAATTGAAATTTAGCTCAGGTGCATCCCATTTCTACACTTTGATTGGAGTCCATCTGTGGCTAATTAAATTGACTGGATATGATTTGGAAAGGCACACACCTGTCTATATAAGGTCTCATAGCTGAAAATGCATATCAGAGCAAAAACCAAGCCATGAGGTCAAAGGAACTGCCTACAGAGCTCAGAGACAGGATTATGTCGAGGCACAGATCTGGGGAAGGCTACAACATTTTTATGGCTGCATTAAAGGTTCCCAAGAGCACAGTGGCCTCCATAATTCTTAAATGGAAGAAGTTTGGAACAACCAGGACTCTTCCTAGAGCTGGCCACTTGGCCAAACTGAGCAATCAGGGGAGAAGGGCCTTGGTAAGAGAGGTGACCAAGAACCAGATGGTCACTCTGGTTGAGCTCCAGAGATCATGTGTGGAGATGAGACAACCATCACTGAAACTCCACCGATCTGGACTTTATGGCAGAGTGGCCAGACGGAAGCCTCTCCTCAGTGCAAGACACATGAAATCCCACTTGAAATTTGCAAAAAAGCACATAAAATACTCTTAGACTGTGAGAAAAATGACTCTCTGGTCTGATAAAATGAAAATTGAACTCGTCTATAGGAAACCAGGCACCACCTTTCACCTGCGCAATACCATCCCAACGGTGAAGCATGATGGTGGTAGCATCATGCTGTGGGGGGTGTTTTTCAGCAGCAGGGACTGGGAGACTGGTCAGGGTTGAAGGAAAGCTGAATGAAGCAAAATACAGAGATATCTTTAATGAAAACCTGGTCCAGAGCGCTCAGGACCTCAGACTGGGCCGAAGGTTCACCTTCCAACAATAGCACACAGCCAAAAAAACACAAAAGTGGCTGAGGGACAACTCTGTGAATGTCCTTGAGTGGCCCAGCCAGAACCTGCAAAAGACCTGCAAATACTGTCCACCAATGTTCCCCATCCAACCTGACAGAGCTTGAGAGGATCTGCAGGGAAGAATGGCAGAAAATCCCCAAATCCAGGTGTGCAAAGCTTGTCGCATCATACCCAAAAAGACTTGAGGCTGTAATCACTACCAAAGGTGCTTCAACTAAGTACTGAGTTAAGGGTTTAACGACCACGAGGACTTACTTATTTCAATGTGATGTTATTTTTTTTTTTTTATTATTTATTTATTATATATATATATATATATATATATATATATATATATATATATATTTGCAAAGTTATCAAATATCTGTTTTATGCTTTGCCATGATGGGGTATGGAGTGTAGATTGATGTGATTATTTTTTTTTTTTTTAAATAATTTAAAGCATTTTAGTATAAGGCTGCAACATAACAAAATGTGGAAAAAATAAATGAAGGGATCTGAATACTTTTTGAATCCACTGTATATGAGAAATTATAACAAATGTAGCATTTAGCATCATAAAGAAAGCTACAAATAATTTATGTTTTACCTCACTCCATAAACAGAATCCACATATGACCAGAAAAAGATGTTGATGTATACACTGCAGGGTTTGAAGTTGAGCAGAAGAAATCGTTACACTTTATATTAAGTTAAAATGCTATTTCAAGCCCTACACATGTACCTGTTATCAGGTTACATTTTATAATGATTTATATCAAGAAAATCCATGTCAGGCCTTTTTTTTTTTTTTCTTTGGTAAAACCTTTGATATTAGGATTAAGATGTTCTTTACTTGAGAAGTAACTCTGATTACATAAGACTTTTATTCAGAGAATGTATGTTTAATACATATTGAGAAGTGTATTTTGTCTTTCTGTTCTGGTAGATATTTTCATTTGTTATTCAGTTGTTTATGGGCAAAACAATAAAGAAAATCTGCCAGTGCTGAAGAAGTAATCCAAAGTATTTAGATTATGTTACTGACCTTGAGCAATCTAACAGAATAAGTCACAAATTAAATTTTATAGCACGTACTACAGTATTAATTCTGTAGTGGAATACATTTTTAAAGTACCCCTACCACATTACCCAGCCTCTGTTACTGTATTCAAATATTTTTTTGGGCCACAGTATGCACAACATGTACTGATAAGAAATAACCATAAACCCATACTGTCACTCATTGATGTTTTAGTGATTTACCAGCGAGAACAGACAAACCTTGAGTAATTTGTCCTTAACATTATATTTATTCCTGTGTACATAGGTTGTCTCAGCTTCTGGTCTCAGGAGAGAATGCATTGTAGTGCACGTGCAGCAAATGGATTGGACTGTCTGCTGATTTTCTACCAGAAAAGCTTGTGATGTTATTGTGCTCTTCTCCAGTGAAAGTGTCTTTCTCTTATCTGGGCTGATAGAGGGAGATTGTAGGTGGGAAGGTTTCTCTACTGGGTCTCTTTGCTCAGATGGAATTCCCCCATCTGCCATTATATCAATTACATGAGAACAAGATGTGTTCTTCTGTAATCAGTGGTGGAGCAGGTCCTGAACTAAAATCGAGGGTAAAGAAAATCCTGTAATAGTGGCTCTTCTATAATGGGGTGATGAGGGACTTAGTGGTAAATGTGACTTGATTTTAAGATGTGGATGAGGATGTGTGGAAGAATAACCCACCCCTCCCTCTCGTTATCGTCGCCCAACCTCTGAGGTCTGTCCTTCAGCCAGGCTCACAGTGGGAGTGGGCAGGAGAGGTGAAATTTAATAAACCTCACATTTATTTTTAAGACACATTGCGAGAGTATAAGTTGGTTTGACTCATTCTGTGATGTGTGTCCAAACAAAGCTGATATCCACACAATCCACTTGTATTGAAATGTTCAATTTAATGTCCTCTGTGTTCTTTAAAAATAATTGTTACTCAAAAATACCACACACACACAAAAAATAAATAAAAAATAAATAAAAAAAAATAAAAAGAAAAGAATATCTCACTACTCTCACATGCACAGATATGGTCAAGAAACCCTGAGAATCCACTCTTGTTATTATGCACTTAACTCCAAACACATGTGAGCCCCGGTTGCTGAGCTGCAACTACTCTTAAAAGACCAGCACCATTTTCAGCACCTGATAAACAGTTCAAAGCAAAGTAATTGTAAATCTTGTAAATTGTACAGATCATGCAAAAAACAACTAACATATATCAAAATGTGTAAATGTGTTGTCAATTTAAAGGGAAAAGGGTAAATTATGACATTTTTAAATAAAGAAAATACTGAATTATAATGAATTAACCTAGTAGGCTCCTACACCTCGTTTGGACAGGCAATGATGAGGTGCACCTGATGCAAATATAGCCTCATCACCACTTCCATTAAAACATAGAGCATGCCTCTCCTATTTAGAGAGGAGAGATGCCGTTCTGCCTGAGAAACAACGCTGAGCCTTTTGAAGAAGCTGTCTGTCATGTTATATAATCAATCAGGTCAGAGTAATCTGGTCAATGAAAATCTCACTTGATTGGTTACACGATGCAAGACCCACCTCCCCCTTGTGCTTGCAAAACTCTTTTCAATGAGAAAGTTGTGCCAAAAGTGTGAGCGCAAAGAAACTGGCAGTGCTGGGTAGTAATGGATTGCATGTAATCTTGATTATGTAATCAGATTACATCAATAAGTACTTGTAATTGTACATTACAAAACATACAAAAGTACATTACATTTTTAAAATACTCATAATTGGACTACAGTTACTTATTATAGATTACATTATTACATATTAACCAGGCAACGGCAGTAAATTGTTAATAATTTATTGATCACCCTAATCATTCTTTTCTTTCAATCGTTTACATTTTTCATTTTAAAGAAGCACACTGCTGATATACATTCGGCAAGTCTTTGAGTGTTTTCAGAAGATAGGGGGAGGAGGGATTTGTGTATTGCACTCAGAACTGAAACTTGCTACTAGCCAGCCAGGTGAAGATGGAGCGGTCTACCTCAGCATTTAACCACTGGATCTACAGAGATAATTTCATTTTTAAGAATGAAATTACACCAATGGTGTGCAGCTCACACATTAAACTTAATTGCTTTGAAGGATCTAGTGGATGCTATCTCTAAGGGTCCTGCCCGCAGGGTACACAATAGTTCAAAATGTGCAGCAATATGAAACAAAACCTATCGCTCTACTGCTGCTGCTGATGTAGTGGAGCCCACTGCATGAAACCTGACATAAAACTTGACACAATTGTTCCTTGTGTCTCAGTGGAACTCTGCTGTTTTAAAATATCCTGCTCTTTTAGAACATTCTTGCTGTTCAAAAGATAATATTTTGCACCTCAGCTTTGGAATAGGTGATGGACTATCAGCAAACAGTAAGGGTTAAAAGTGTTTCAGTGTTTTTAGGTGAAAGTTTTGACTTAGCAATGTCATTGCTGTTGATTTTATGGTCATTGATGTTCTTAATGTTGCTATTGTAGCACCTGAGACTTTTGCCCTAGCGGCCACCAGAGGTCATTAAGAGTTTAGTGACTTTTAGTTTAAAATTTTGTGTTTAGCTTCTTGTGTCTCTGTTCCTGGTTCCTGCCCTGATTGTTCCCAGCTGTCTCTCAAACGGGGAGACTTAACCATCGAGCAGTATACTGAGCGTTTCTGCCGTCTCACCCAGGATTTTAATTAGGGAGATATTCGTTTCAAGGACATCTATCGTTTTGGACTCAATGAGCCAGTGAAGTCCTGCCTGCCTAGAGGCAAGTGTGAACTTTCTTTAGTAGAATTAATTGACTATGCTTTGTGGCTCACATTCTCCCCTTACACTGTGGGATATGGTGGGAACCCCGTGCCGCTTTCAGCGCCCATGCCTGCCACAGTCCATGAGCCGGTGCCCATGCCTGCCATGGAATTTGCATGTCTACAAATGTATGAATACACTTTAACATTTGAGTTAAACACAATAACTGTGTGGCAGCGGGGGCGTGGTCAAGCGTCTCTCCGGAGAGAGAGAAAGCGGTAAGGGCGCTTGCACCTGAGCTAGATTATGTCTAACACCTGTCTCTAATTACAGTAAGCACGGGGAGAGCGGCATAAAAGAGCCACACTGCCAGCAGATGTGGAGAGAGACACTGGGTCCCCAGAGTTATGTTTGTGAAGTTAAGAGTTTATTATAGTTAAGTTGCAGAGACTGTTAATTTATCACGGAAAAAGTTATTATTGTAAAGTTGAGAGCAGTATGGTCATTAAAGAAACCTAACCTGTGAGTAGAGCAACCTGCCTCCTGCCTCCTCCTTTCCACGGAACATTCACACTGGTGCCGAAACCCAGGAAAAATTTTGGTTGAAGATGCACGGAAGTCACACCGTATAGTCCTCCCAGTTGGCTGAGATCCTCCAAGCCCCCGCTGGCCTACATCGGAACCATCAGCAAACCTTGCTTGAGCTCCAGCAAGATCAAGATCACTGGTTTGTGGAGCTCCTACGTACTCAAACAGAGGACCGGCAGGTGATCCGGAGCCTCCTCAGCCAGGAGGCATCCCCAGCCGCGACCCCGGACACTCACACGCTGTTGCTCCCATCTGCGCTACAGAAGATGGGGATGGTGGATGACCCCTAGGCATTCCTGGATTTGTTTGAGCACACCGCCAAGATCTGGGGCTAGCCGCTCGGCCAGTGGGCGGCCCAACTTATTCCGCTGTTGTCCGGGGAATCCCAGCTCATGGCTCAACAACTGCCGGCGATGAGCCTCCTGGCTTATGGTGACCTGAAGAAAGCCATCTTGCAACGGGTTGGTCGGAGTCCAGAAGAGAATCGTCAACTCTTACGGAGCCTGAAGCTGGAGAACTCCGACTGCCCATTTGCCTTCGCCCAATGGCTCCGCGATGCCTACCGAAGATGGCTGCTAGCAGGGGACCGCGGTGTCGACGGGATCATCGACCAGGTGGTACTGGAGCAATTAATACTTCGACTGCCAAAAGGGATGGCGAAGTGGGTCCAGTGCCACCATCCGGCATCGCTGGAGGAAGCTGTCCGGCTTGCAGAGGACCACATGGCGGCGATCCAGAGGGTGGAAGAGCCCTCCTACTCTCTCTCCCCTCCCCCTGTGTTTTCCCCTGTCTCATCCCCTACCCCTCTCTCCTCTCGTTCTGCTCTCTCCCCAGGGCCCGTTCCTGCCCCACACAGGCGAGGAGGACTTCAGCCACCGAGACCAGCTCCCCGGGCGTGGGAGGCGACACCTCCCCCTACCCCGATGCCCAGCTGCTCTCCCTCTCAGGTGGGGGCGCCCGCCGACACAAGTGCGGGCATAGCGCCTGAGCCAGCCTGCTGGAGGTGCGGGGACCCAGGCCACTTCCAGGATCAGTGCCCTCTGATGGAGCTAGGGACGGTGGTGCAGGTCTCCAACCTCCTGCAGGCTGCCCCCGATGCTCCGGGAGACCGGGCCAGTATCCCGGCTACCGGATACCGGTAAGTGTCAAGGGGGGAACTCACCAAGTGTTGGTGGACACCGGGTGTAATCAAACCACTATCCACCAACACTTGGTTCAACCCGAGGCTTTGGGTACAGCTAAAACGGTGAGGGTGAAGTGTGTGCACGGGGATATTCACAAGTATCCTGTGGTGACTCTGACGATTAAATTCCAGGGGAAAAAGCATAGAGTGGAGGCTAGGGTTAGTTCCCGCCTCACCCATCCGCTGATTTATGGGATGGATTAGCCTGACTTTAGAGATTTATTAAAGGGAATTTGTGCGGATGTGTCCTGTACTAAATTAGAAAGATGTGCAATGTGCAATGCGCTGGCAGGGGAGGCGAAGCCGGGGCCATCCTCGACAGTTCCACGTCCTAATGGTGAGAGAGGGGGAGAGGCTGCAGCCACGCCTTCGACCAAGTAAGAGACATCGATGGTCAACGACTCCAGCTGGACATCGCCCTTTCATACCCCTATTTTGCAATTATAAATGAGCGGTTGTATAGAGTGATGCAGGACGATCAGACTAAAGAAGATACACCCCAACTTTTGATAGCACGGAGCCGTCGGGAAATGGTATTCCAGGCGGCTCATTATAATCCCATGGCGGGTCACTTAAGAGAAAGGAAAACACTGAACCATCTAATAGCCTGCTTCTATTGGCTGGGCATTGGCGGCGATGTCTGCAGGTGGTGTGCGGCATGCCGCAAATGTCAGTTGGTTAACCCACCGACCACCCCAAATGCGCCGTTGCGCCCTCTTCCGTTGATCGAGGTCCCCTTTGAAAGAATTGGAATGGACCTTGTCGGGCCATTAGAACGGTCGGCACGCGGACATCGCTTTGTATTGGTCCTAGTGGACTATGCAATGCGATATCCCGAAGCAGTGCCTCTTCGCAACATCTCAGCATGCAGTGTTGTGGAGACACTCTTCAAAATAATCTCCCGGGTGGGGATTCTGAAAGAAATCCTCACTGATCAAGGCACAATGTTTATGTCACGGACACTACGCAAGCTCTATGAATTATTGAGCATTAAATCGATTCGCACCAGTGTGTACCATCCACAAATGGATGGCCTGGTGGAACGATTTAATAAAACCTTTAAAAACATGATTTGTAAGTTCGTGCACGACGATGCTAGAAACTGGGTAAATGGCTCGACCCCCTGTTATTTGCAGTACAAGAGGTCCCGCAAGCCTCCACTGGCTTCTCCCCATTTGAGCTGCTGTATGGGTGACACCCACGCAGTGTGCTTGATGTATTGCTAGAGGCCTGGGAGGAGGGACCTTCAAATAGTAAAAATGAAATTCAATACGTTCTTGATCATAGAGCCAAACTCCACACTTTGGGACAACTAACACAGGAGAATTTGCTCCAAGATCAAGAACAACAGTGCCGACTGTATGACAGGGGAACTCAGCTAAGGGAATTTGCACTGGGAGATAAAGTGCTTTTATTACTTCCCACATCAAGCTCTAAATTACTCGCCAGTGGCAAGGGTCCTTTGAGGTCACACGACGAGTGGGAGATCTCGATTATGAGGTTAAACGAACTGATAGAGGGGGCACACGTCAAATATACCACCTCAACCTCCTGAAATTGTGGAGGGAGGTGGTCCCTGTGACGCTGGCTACGGTAGTTCCAGAGAAGGCAGAGCTCGGACCCGAGGTGAATTCAAAATATAAACAGTTCACCCCGGTCACTTGCGGAGACCACCTCTCACCGAGTCAACTCGCGGAGGTTGCCAGGTTGCAACAGGAATTTGCGGATGTGTTCTCCCCTCTACCGGGTCGTACAAACCTCATTCACCACCACATCGAGACCGAGCCGGGGGTCGTGGTACGTAGCCGCCCCTACCGATTACCTGAACACAAAAAGAAAATCGTTCGGGAAGAATTGGATGCAATGCTCGATATGGGGGTAATAGAAGAATCTCACAGCGATTGGTCCAGCCCAGTTGTTCTAGTGCCTAAGAGCGACGGGTCTGTACGGTTCTGTGTGGATTATACGAAAGTCAACGCGGTGTCTAAATTTGACGCGTATCCATTGCCTTACGTTGATGAGTTGCTCGATCGGTTGGGCACTGCTCGATTTTTTTCGACATTGGATTTGACTAAGGGTTATTGGCAAATCCCCTTGACACCAATTTCCCGTGAAAAAACGGACTTCTCCACACCGTTTGGATTACACCAGTTTGTGACACATCCGTTCGGTTTGTTTGGGGACCCGGCTACATTTCAGCATCTCATGGACCAAATTCTCAGACCGCATTCATCTTACGCTGCTGCCTATTTAGATGACATCATCATTTACAGCACTGATTGGCAGCAGCACATGCAACGTCTGAGGGCTGTTCTGTGATCGCTGCGCCGAGCGGGACTCACAGCGAACCCAAAGAAGTGCGCAATTGGGTGGGTGGAGCTACGGTATCTGGGGTTTCACTTGGGCCACGGGCAGATGCATCCCCAAATTGATAAGACAGCGTGACAGATTGTGACCTACCTGAGGCCCAAGACCAAAAAGGGGGTGAGACAGTTCCTGGGGCTGGCTGGCTATTATAGAAGGTTCATACCTAACTATTTGGACGTCACCAGCCCGCTGACTGAGCTCCAGACCCGGTCCAGTGGACAGAGCAGTGTCAGCAGGCGTTCACTCAAGTTAAAGCTACACTTTACGGGGGGCCGCTTTTACATTCACCTGATTTCTCTATTCCTTTTGTTTTACAAACAGATGCTTCAGACAGGGGGCTGGGGGCCGTACTCTCGCAGGTGGTGGAGGGGGAGGAGCACCTGGTGCTGTACATTATCCGTAAGCTCTCGTTAAGGGAAACTAAGTACAGCACCATGGAAAAGGAGTGTCTCGCCATCAAGTGGGCAGCCCTCACTCTCCAATACTACCTGTTGGGGCGGGCCTTCACCCTCTGTTCGGATCACGCCCCGGTCCAATGGCTCCACCACATGAAAGACACCAACGCGCGTATCACCCATTGGTATCTAGCTCTTCAGCCGTTTAAGTTCAAGGTGGTCCACAGACTGGGAGCGCAGATGGCTGTCGCCGATTTCCTTTCCAGAAATGGGGGGGAGTGGTAGGCAGGCCGGATGCCTCCCCGGCCTGAGTCGGGCGGTGGGGATATGTGGCAGTGGGGGCGTGGTCAAGCGTTTCTCCGGAGACAGAGAGAGCGGTAAGGGCGCTTGCACCTGAGCTAGATTATGTCTAACACCTGTCTCTAATTACAGCAAGCACGGGGAGAGCGGCATAAAAGAGCCACACCGTCAGCAGACGTGGAGAGAGACACTGGGTCCCTAGAGTTATGTTTGTGAAGTTAAGAGTTTATTATAGTTAAGTTGCAGAGACTGTTAATTTATCACGGAAAAAGTTATTATTGTAAAGTTGAGAGCAGTGTGGTCATTAAAGAAACCCAACCTGTGAGTAGAGCAACCTGCCTCCTGCCTCCTCCTTTCCACGGAACATTCACAAACCGCTTTCACCATAAATGGCCATTCTTATTTTCCTATATTTTGTCAAATGCTGGGCTTAATTTTTACCAAGGCATAGAAAATGTTCAAGTAAAGCTTAATATCTTACACTGTGCACCAAAGCACGCCATTTTCATTCATAATTTATGTTATTTTAACTGTTCTTCAGTAATTTTTATACATTCATAAATTGGGGATTATGTTTTGTGCATACCTATAAACTTGTCTTGGTAGCACTTTACTTTACAGTATGTGTACTTTCCTGGTACATATTTGGTAAACATGTTGTACCTGCAGACAAATGTATAGTAACAAGAGGTACTTACCTGAAGTGTTCATGAATAGTAACGAATTTGAAACATTACTATACTTACCAATAGTACTGTACATACATGGTAATTATGCTGTACCTCCAGACATGTGTGAGGTTATAACAGGCACTTATTTATAGTATACACAAATGGTTACTTATATGAACCATTACAATACTTACTATATGTAACTGAATGTCCATTCAGTACATGGTAAATATGTTTTACCAACAGACTAATGTGGCATAACAATACCTAATATCTAAAGTGAACCTACATGGTAATTAATATGAAACTTTACAGTACGTCTCAATGCTAGACATGGTAAATATGTAGTATTTACAGACAAGTATGGGGTAATAACAGGCACTTACTTACAGTGTACGTACAGTATGTTAACTAATGTGAAATGTTACCATACTTACAATACATTAAAAATGATAGATATATTAGTAAGTACAAGTCCTCAAGGTACATGCTTTGGAAGTTGGATGGGATCTTACATAGAACCTAATATGAAACACAGCAGTAACAGTACTTCACAGGGTTAGTACTTAGTAATTTTAAGCAAGGCAACTGGTAAAGTCAAGTGCAAATATGAGTCTAGTAGCTACAGCGTATGTCCAAAATTACTGTAGGTGTGTCATCAAAAATCCCTTCATGAATTGCCAGAAATTACAAGGATGTAAGGAGGATAATGTAATGGTACATAATAATCAGTTAAGACAATCAGTATTCAGTTAAAGATTGTTAGGTAAGGTGAACTGCAATGGTACTTACTGCGATAAGTATCTTTGTCCATGCTTGTACCTTGGGAAACTTTCAGTTACATAGATCCCTAGTTCACTCACCAAATGCAGCCCCTGTCTGTACTAGTGCACATTAAATCAGATATGTTGCGCTAAACAAATTTAAGCCAATTACATTGCCCTTGTATGTAATTGGTCTTGCCCTTGTGTTTAAATACCAAACTGCACCTCTGCATATGTTGGTTAGTTTATCACATGTACTGTACCTTTATTCATCATTCCTGAATTGTGAGACAAGAGCCACACAGAACCTTGGTGATTTTGTCCTCCAAGTCAATCAGTGACCGCACTTAGCTGTGTTGGCTTGTTTTCCTCTCTCGGACAGAAATAGTGCACTGTGTGTTTGTCGAGGTCTGTGCAAGAGTGATGAATTAATCTCATAAGACTCTCATCCTCGCAGAAATGTTTGATAAGACTCCAATCCTACACTTCATCACAGACATAATTGCGATTTATGAAATGATTACATCAGTCAAGAGTGCAGACTGATAGATTTTCCAAACGCAGGGACCTTGTTTATTTTCACAACTTCAGAGCAATGAAGTTAGGCATCATGCCATTAACTAAAGACTATAGTTAAGAGCAATATTACCCTTAATTTCCCTGATGGTTGCCTCACTAATTCATCTGGGACAATAAGTAAACTAAAGGAATTAAATAATTGCACACTATAAATGTAAATATCTCAAGACTATTACCTGTCTAAATGATATGTAACCTAGGCATAAGGAATGGTTGTGATATTGTTAGATTTCCAGAGCTTTAACCTCTAGATTACCACCCCATAATAAGCACACTACCACAATGTTTATTTATTTAGCTTTTGTATTGATTGTCTTGTCTTGTGCAAATATAATGTCTTGTCAGCTAAATAATTGACCACATACAAAGAAATATAACATTTTTAACAGATTGCATTCTATCCCTCACAGCATCATTTTAGTTCTTCTCAAATTGGCATCAACACTGACCATGCTCTATCTACTTTTTTCCTGACTGCAGAAGTGTTCCACGATTCATCTGTTTTCAAATCCAATTACCAATTGGTGTGTTTTGACATGCATCGGTGTATTTCTTTAGCGAATACTATGATGTTTAAAGTATTACATTTTTAAAAATGGTCAAAAAACATGTGGCTCTATTGTGCCAACACTTCACAGAATTGAGATGACTGTTTTTTTTTTTTTTTGTGACAGTGCCTCACCTGAGTATGTGTATGTTTATGTGTAGCTCTCATGAAGCGATTGTCCAAGGTTAGTTATGTTGATATCATTTACTACTCTGGGTCTCGTTTCCCAAAATCATCATAAGCCTAAGTAGATCGTAGAATCAATCTTATGATTCATCTTAGTTTTGCGGCCCATTTCCCAAAAGCAACGTAACTTAAGTAAAACTTGAAAATGCTCATAAATTTATGAGTGCTCTGGAGTACTCGTACAGCACTTTAATATCAGGATACCTATATTTTATTTATTTTTATTTTAACAGACAAGTCTAATAATAATAATAATAATAATAATAATAAACTATAAAGAAATGTATAAAATAGACAGACTATATAAATGGATGAATAGATTGATTAGTAAACAAATAAAGTTATTTGTGTGGATGAGTTGGTAACAGCAAAGTGGTGGCATGATCGATGCAGACAACTGTATAAATTAAAATCATAGAGAGAAGAACTGCATGAAAATCGTCAGTATATATTGAATCATCATCCTTGTCTTCTCTTCCTATCTGACACCCAAAAGCCCTCTTGCCAGAACTACAAGTTTTGTAGCACCGCACTTGCAGAATTGCTGTCACCGTTATCAATTTTGGGAGTAAAGAGCAGACCTCTGCTTTATTGGTGAATGTCCCTATAGCACATCTTCTAAATGTCTCCTTATTTTGCACTGCGTGATAACACGGTGTACCTCGTAATATTCATTGAATGCTTGTAATTAGCAGGATCATACACAGGGCCTCCACTGTCTTCACTAATCCTGGAAGCTTTCATATCAACAGAAATGTGTGAAAACTAAATATTACACATGCACACCTGATTATGGAAGCAGATTGCGTAAAATAAATAGATCGTTCTGCACAAAATTATTGTAAAAGAATATGCAAATATGTAGTTAATTAGGTCAAATATTTAAGAAAATCTTTTAAACAAATATTAGCGAGGTAAATTACAAATGATTTTAAAGTTACGCACTGTACAGTCACATTTCAGCACTGTCACACGGACATCGATTCTCTTAAGTAGCACTTAATGGGGTGCATGGAAAGTTGTGCGTGGATCACGGAGAGTAGCATGAGCCTCCACATGCAGAGTCTCTGCGGTGTCATGCACGACGAGCCACGTGATAAGACACGGATTGACTTGTCCTCCGCCACCCGGATTGAGGTGAGTAACTGTGCCACCATGATGACCTACTAAGTAGTGGGAATTGGGCATTCCAAATTGGGAGAAAATAATATGATAATAAAAAAAAAGAAAAAAAGAAAAAAAAGAAAAGCCACAAAAGCAAATACAAATTATTCAAACCAAACCTATGGTACACTACAATTTATATGTCTGCTTGCAAGTAAACTGAATAAAATAACTTAATAAAGGAAAGAATTAATAAAATGATGGACATTTTGCCATTCTGTGTATAAAGATGAACAGTATAGACACAACATTAACCAATCACAACCAAGTGTGCTGATAAAGATGAAGTGCACATGACTGCCCGCTGTTGTCCTTGAAGCAGCAATAATCTCAAAATTGCCATAGGACCCATAGATAACTTTATTTCCTTCACAGAGGCGCTGCTGTCTCTCGTTGAAGAGACGAGGCCAATGTGATTGTCCAACGCGACCGCCCCCCTCGCGCCTCGCTCATGGAGGATGTGTGAACCCGGCGTAGCTGAAACATAGACAAAAAATTACATTCAATTAACAACATGTCACTCACTTTGTACATTGAACAGATGGTAATTTAAGTTGTTGTTCACTCTCAAATCAAATTAAATATTCATTAAAGTATATAAAGAGCACTGCAATTTAGTATGGCGGCTTACATCAATAACATCAAACCTCATTGGTTCTTGCACGTCTCATGACCAAACATCATGACATCATGACACAAGAGGTTGCAACATGACTTCATGATGTTTGCTTTTGAGAGATACAGTGTTTGGACTTTATTAATGATTTTGATCTAAATATAGGCCCAAACATTCAAAAGCATACATACAATATATTAATTATAGGCTGTTGTAGCTTGTAATATTCCTAGTCCTAAATTGTTTTATGATCAGTTTAAGAAATTCATATTTAAGCACCCCATTGATGCATTAATCCATTTTGATCAACAGCAAATTATAGTGCCATATACATTATAGGTTATTTTCAAACTAGTCTCAGCCTCAGATACCACATATGTACAGCTTTAGAAACATAAAATACTGACAAATCAATTACAAATATATTTTAATATACTGATCTATTATACATATACTGTATGTGTAGATATTTTAGATCCCTTAACCATAACCCAGCCTCTAAACATAACCACTTTTCAACAATATAAAACATGTAATGTATCAAGTAGATTTATGTACAGTAACAAAATCTTTTGTTACAATATATTAATTTATGTATATTATACAGCTGCTAATCCCACCCCTACTCCCAAACCTAACCATAACCATTTATTAAGCATATAAAAAAGTAACAGACAGATACATTAAATCATAATAATTTATTCAGAAAAATGGCAAAATTCAGTACAAAATTAGTCCAAAGGGTGATGTGCTGTATCCAGTGTGCTCCCTGGTAGCATACAATAGCTTTGTGTGAGGTAGAGAGTGGAATCTAAGTTATTAATCACTGTAAGTCTTCTCATGATGAACTCCGTAACGGCACTGTCATATCTCATTCAGACATATACATCACAGAATATTGTATGTCACAAACAGTCACGAGACAATTGAGAGCCAATGAGCATTCGACATCACTGCCGTAAAACCTGTTCATGCTTTGCTTTGGACTGGTTCATTAATTTGTCCAAAGCAAATAAATAAATAAATAAAAATGAATGTGTCAGTTTCATCTCTGTATGGCCATCTGTTGATGGCTAGGAGGCCATTATAATAATTAGATAATGGAATTGGTTGTAAAATCTGTTGATTAGCAGATTAATATGATTAGCTCTAGTGCTAGCAAAAGGTGGTCTATATGAAACTAAACTGAAAATCATCTTTAAATGAATTTATGCCCAACAGGTTGCACAAGATGCCAAAAAGATAAGTCAACTGTCAAGTGTGTTGCTAAAGCAATGAAAGCTCTAATGTTTTATCACAGATTATTGATGCTTCTGGCCTGGGGGTGAAAAAAATCTGGTTGAAGGTCTTTATATCATGATGTAAAATTGACTTTTTAGGTCAGTGGAATCTGATTAAAGTGAATAAATTAATATTAACTTTATATGATGTTGGGACTTGGGAAGTGATAAACCAATCACATTCTTGTCACTTTTAGTCATTTTCTTTCAAAGTCAGTAAACTGCTAAATGGTAGAGGCTGTACTAATCTAATGCATGTCATCTTCCCTTCTTTTTTATCTTCTTTCCCAGCAATGGGTTTCTTCATTGCAGGCTGTGATTATTACCTCATGGTGCATTCAATACTTTAACAAATTAAATGTAATATCCCTATCGAGCTATTTGTTCAAGTGATGCAATTCACTTTTTTACCACATGAATATGTCCATAGAAGTCAGTGGACACATGCTGCAATGAGCCTTATTCAAGTGCTTAAATGGGAGTCGATGGTGCATGCCTGTACCTTTAGAATTCAATGGAGCAAAGATCAATGTTAATTGGTCAAGAGGCTCTAAACACGTTGTTTTGGGCCCTGCCCAGATGATGTGCTTCTCTGGGAGATACTGTATCTGCTATTTGCATTGAGAAAAAAAGTATTTGATTGTTTATTGGACATTGCACTTTCAATCAATTTATTTTGTCCTACCTGGAAGCCTGATTTCTCTAGATGAGGACTGGGCAAGTTATTTAGTGGGTGGAACTTTGCAACAAATGGCAGTGTTTGCATAGTTAAAGTACTTCTCTTATTTAGATTGTAACAGTCTGATTCATAGATATAAATATTTTTTCTGCTATCTCATATGCCACTCTTTGAGAGAATGCTGTCATATTCAGTGAGTGGCTCAATGTAAATGAATAAGGCAATTTTGCCTATCTTGTTTGTAATTACACTACAGGGGCAGTTTGTTCCTAAGGGCGATAGGGCGAATTTTTCTATCACATTCTACCAAAGTGTTATGCTAGCTGTCACTGTTCTAGACAGTTTGTCCTGCCACTGGATATATTATAGTCCAATCAGCGTCAAGTCGTGTTCGGTAGAGTACCGCGCCCACCCCTTTTGAGACGCCCTGTTGGCGATAAGGACACCACATTGACAACCACTGGTGTCACCAACATGCATCATCTCTTGGAGAAGGTGAAAAAGCATGAAACATCGAAGATGCATATGGACAGTTGCCTGAAACTTACAGATTTCGGGAGGGTCAACATTGCCACACAGTTGGATGAGAGCTACTGGATAACTGTGCGTCATTACAACGATGAGGTGAGCAAGAACCGCCACATTTTAGCCCGTCTTATCGACTGTGTGAAGTTTTTTGGCGTGTTTGAGTTAGCTTTGAGAGGCAACCCTGGGATTTTCTGTGGAATGGTCGACTTAGTGGCGTCGCTAGACGAGGTGTTTGAAGAGCACTTGAAAACTGCCACAGTCTTCAAAGGCACATCAAAGACTGTCCAAAATTAGCTTTTGGATTGCATGCTATAAGTCATCAGGGAACATATTATGGAGGAGGTGAAGTCAGCTAGATTCGTAGAAATCCAAGCAGATGAGACCACGGACGTTTCCACACAGACTCAGTTGGTGCTTGTGTTGAGATACATTGACAGGAACCATGCTGTGCAAGAACGTTTCTTTGAATTAATTTTGGATGCAACAGCCGACTTGATTGCCAGTGTGATTTTGGAGGGAGTCTTTTCACTGATGATGACAAAGGTAAACTCATTGCACAAGCATACGACGGTGCCAGTGTGATGAGGGGAGACCGGGCTTGTGTGCAGCAAAAGGTGCGTGAACATTATGAAAATGTCCATTATGTGCATTGCTATATACACCAGCTGAATTTGATTATGCAGCAAGTCACTTCTCACATCCCAGCAGTGAGAGTTTTCTTTTCTGATCTGGGTGGCATTACCAGTTTTTTTACCCGGTCGCCCAAACACACTACTATTCTCGACCAGATTGTTGCACAAAGGCTGCCAAGAGCCTTATCCACAAGATGGAACTTCAACAGCAGAATTGTGAACACTGTCTACGAAAACCTAGATGATCTTATTGAGTGTTTCAGATCTATTGTGACAGCCAGCTCATTTGATAGCACCACAGTGAGGTCTAAAGCTCATTTCAAGAGCAGCAGCAAGTAGCAACAGGAACCACAAGATCAAGGAGGGCCTTGGGAGAAGAAGAGAAGCAGAGGCTGTCTAAAGAGTGTAGAATATTTTTATAAAGTTGAGTATAAATTAATCAAGAATAATCAATGTTAATATAGCCATTTTATTCTACAATTGTTTCTGGTGGTCAAGCATGAGACTGTGTCTGTGGAATGTGGGGCCCCTCGCATATGGTAAACTGATTCTCCTGTGTTAACGCTAAAAAAAGTATGGTGAAGTCTCTCCATAGTGGTGTCCAGTGACACATATGGAATATATTAGCCACTCCTTGGTAGATCATATGTATTTAAGTGGGAGCAAACCCATTTTCTGGAGTTGTTCTAGGAGCAACTCTGCTTTTTTGATCTCTGATAATAAAGTCTATCTTCTGGCATCAAAACCCCAAGACTTCAAGAGTGATGTTTCACAGAGGCGGCAGAAGCCACAACAAATTGGCACCCCAGATGGGACAGGAAAGGAGCAGAAGAGGGTCTTCTACAGTGGGCTGGCTTGACAAACAACACAAAATATGTGGCAACCTGAAAGGTAAGTATTCTTTACTTATAATTATTTTGTTGCTTGCCAGAGTTTGCCCGTGGTGGTAAAGCTTCTCCAAATTTAAAGAACAAAAAGACTAAAAGGGTTTTGATTCCAGAAGAAATAATTGCATGTAATGATCTGTTTTTACTGTTAAGGGGGCCTAGATGGATAACAGTAAATGAAAGCAGATCAAGTTTAAAAAAGACGGGTAGGCAAAATCACAGGTTTTTGACCGGGTAGGCAAATCCTGCAATTATCTGTTTTTACTGTTAAGAGGGCATAGATGGATAGCAGTAAATGAAAAGAGATAAAGTTTATAGAAGCCGGGTAGGCATGAATCACAGGTTTTTGACTAGGCAGGCTGAAATCCTGTAGGTCACCTAAGAGAGATGGTAGAATAGTTGCGTTTTAGAATTGTAGTATTTTTTGAGAGCTCTGTGTTTATAAAGGCCTTGTGTTTGTAAAAAGTGTGAACGTTTCTGTGTCTGTGTGAGTGTTTGTGTCTGTGTTTGAAAGTGTAACTGAAGTACGATTGCATATGGAAGTGTATGATTGAGTACAAATATGAGCCCAGTAGAGGGACTGGAATGTATGAAGCGTCCTTAAAATAAAAGGAACACAATGTGTATGTTATATGAGTCCTATAAATAAGAGGACAAGTGTGAATTTGAATATAATATAAAAAATAAAATAAAAAAAATAAAATTTAAAGGGATATGGTGAATGGAGTAAATGTTGTATAATAAAGAAGGCTTGTCTTTTATATGTTGAACGGATGTTGGGAATAAAAGCCTGTCCTGTGAAAATTTGGAAAGGAATTTCCTTTGGTAACACAGAGAAAACTAAAAACATTCCGAGATATTGGCTTTGTAGGTTGTTTGGCCATTCTTCAAATTGTAGAATTTGTGATCCAGATAGAGAGACTCAGCCTTTGCTGCATGACTAATGAGAAGTGTATATGCAATTTACAGCAAAGAAAATCTATTTAGGCCTATTTTCAACCTTCCATCAATATATGAGGCAGAAGGATCGATGATTAGAGGCAAAGAGGGCACTTAAAAATTATTCTGGTTGTATAGTGGAGTTAAAACCAATGATAATATATATATATATATATATATATATATATATATATATATATATATATATATATATATATATTCATACAGATAATTTATACATTCAAGTTGTATAACTGTGCTTAGAATTAAAGTTCATATCACAGAGACAAGAAAGAATATTTAAATTATAAAGAACTATAAAGTGATTGAATTCCATTTGGGAAATCACATTCTCTGGACAAACAATAAAACATTGAGTCCAGTGTATTGCATTAAACTAAAGTCAACTAAATAATTGGATTTTAAACAAAGGTTGTATTTATGATAAGTGTTGTTATATTACATAAGGTATAATTATGGCAAACACTCCAGTGGAAATACTAAAATCTAAATATCCACTGTGTAAATAATTGATTGATAAAATCTCAAAGAAATGAGAAAAGCTAAATAAATAAATAATAAAGGGACTTGTATGAATGTTGTGTATTAAAAAGTGAAGGTGAAACAAATTAGAAAAATTGTTTCAAGATATTGGCGTTGCAGATTATAGTAGTAGGAAATAAATTAAAATAGTTATACACGTTTATCCTCTAAATGTAATGATTTATCTAAATGAAGGGTGATAAAATAACTTTTCATTCTGGTATGACAGGTAAAATATCAGTGAAAGAAATAAAGACTCAGCTTATCTAAGAAAAAGCAGCTGTTATTGTGGTTTGGCATTATTTGGAGTGATCATAAAATTAAATTGACAACATATAGGAAATTTACATATATGTGGTATAATAATCATAACAATTAAAGTGTATAAATAAATTAAAATTATTGAATTTCTTTTGGAAGATCATATTATTTGAACAAATAATAATTGTTAAAAAAAAATGTATACATTGATACATTGATCCTAAAGATGGGGTTTGTAGTATTATTGGAAAAATCATGGCAGCCACTCCTGTGAACATATTAATATAAAAATATCCATTGTGTAGAGAACTTATAGATAAGCTCTCAAGCAAATGGCAAAAGAGAACCAAAGATATGATGACAAAATGGCCAAAGGAAGGGACATTTGATGTAGCGTTGTGCGAGGTAATGAAAACTTTGATTTTTTTTTTTTATTTTTTTTTTTTATAAAACTAAAGATAAGAGTAAAAAAGTAAAAAGAGAGAAACAAAAAGGGAAAGAGAGAGAGAGAAGTGCTAGCACTGAAAGGAGAAATTTCTCTGAAAAATACAAGAAAGGCAAGAAAAATACTGAAGGATGCAGAAAAGAGATAAGTAAAAGGTCCTTGTTAAATCACCTCCATATGTGCCCTCAGAAGGTCAGTTCCTAATACCCAATGGAACTGTATAAGTTTTAGGAGAAATGGAGATGGAGGGTCATGTGGAGTTAGAAAATTAAGACCGAAGAAGGGAAAGGATAGAAAAAATGAGAGAAACAGAAAAATTAATATGAGACAGATAAATTGGTAAGAAATAGAAGTAGACAATTAGACAGTAGGGTAAGAAAAAGTGAAAAGGAGTCATCATTTGATGGAGGAAGGTGGGCACAGGAAAGAGAAAAAGGCTACAAACTAAAAACAAAAGTGCAACCATACCTGTCCTGGTATCAAATCAGACTCCTGTTAATTTGTTAGGGAGAGGTGCATTATGTAAATTGGGAATGTTTTAGGGAATTGCAATAATGATAGGAGGGCTATTGTTTTGTTGTGTACTTCCTTTATGGAGGTCACCAGTTATCAAAGTCATGGTTAAGCAAATGGAAATGTAAGATGTCAAGAAAATGGGGAAGAGAAATTAAAAAGAAGGGTGAAACTGACTGATAAGAAAATTATATTTTGTAACTTAATTATTAAGTGAGTATGAAAAGTAAACCATAAATATGAAGACTTCACATTCATGTGTCTGTTTTATGTTCTGTTTGGTCCAGTTTATGAGAGAATACATTTTTTAACAATATTAAATTAAACAATATAAAGTCTTGATATCTAAATGTAAGAACCCATGATTATTTGTTTTGTTCTTGATTTTCTATGTGTTTAAATATGTCTGGAGAACAAATTTACATGTGAGTTGCAACTTTATCAGTGTAAACTTGATCAACCAACAAAAATAAGATAGTTAGAGTTTATTATTTTTTGTTTGGGACTGTCTGGTGGAGAGATTTGAGTGAGATGCTGTTAGTGCCCTGAATAAACAGAGACCTATAACCCTTACTCTCTAAGGATGGCGCCTGCAGACTTTTATTGGGAGAACTCGTTTCTCTCGGTGTCTCCACTCAGACAGGGGCACCCCGAATTTAGAAAAGATAGATAGCAGATTGTTTTAATCAAGTTTAGATATTTTTATTTTATTTTCTTGTTTTATATAAACAATGTAGCATTGGTTGATCATGGGTACTCTGAGAGCTGCCTTTGAGACTAGAATTAAAGGAAAGAAATTTAAGAATGATTTGGATCATTTCATGTTCTCTGTTTATTCAATTTGTTGGAAAAGTTGTACTCTTAATATCTGTTCTAATGATCTTTATTTGTGACAACCTTACCAACATTATGATGCTTTTTCCTTGGGTTTTTATGTGACCAATCATGCCAGATAAAATAGAAAATAAAGTCTCAACCGCCAATAAGGAGGCAGAACTAAGCAAACGTTATAAACAGTTTTGCTCAGATGCTCTGATATCTAACAAAATAGAATTTTTCTTCTTTTGGAAGTACATAAACATTTTTAAAATATAAAAATTATTTGTGCTAGAAATTCTGATTTGAAGATTTAAGAAATAACTTTGATGTATTTGACTGTAAATATATTGATAATGCTAAGGAAAAATTGGTAATTGGTAGTAAGTGAAACCCATGGAGAAACATTAAGATTAAATTGAACATCATAAATAATTTAACATTCATGCGTCTATTCTGTGTGTGTCTTTGATACTAACTATGTTTTATCCTTTCTTTTGTCATCATTATGTGTATGTTGTTTCATTAACTAATTCTGGAACAAGTCTTTCACCATTGCAGATGGCTGGGCCAGATGATTTATTGAGGCTGCTAATATTGCAGGAGGTAGTCCGGAGAAAAAAGACTTGATAATGATGTGGGCTTTTAGACGATTGATCCTCCCGCTCTCATTACTGCTGGTAATCATTACTGATTTGACATTTCAAATGTGGATTCGAATTTCTCTGGATAAGTTTATTTCAGTATTATATGAATGCTGACTGCCATCCATGGGTTGAATCCCCATGTCTAAATTGTTCTGAGGGTCTAAATTTAAATCCAGAATCAAACAGCTGATTTATTGATTTGAAGAGTTAAATATTACAAACTTAATGGCAAAGTTAGAGTTACCTATTGGATTGGTTACTCCCACAAATTTTCCAGAGAGTACCCTCACTTTAAAGAAAAAAGTTAGTGGGTGCTACAAAGAGTTGACTGAGTGTCTTTTTGCAGTAAACTATCTCTATTTTGAGATTAATCCATGAAAGTATCACTTTAGAGGCATACAGTTTCTGAACTGTGAATTTTGGTTTTGCTATTTAACTGAATAATTTGTAAATAAATGCTGAGAAGTATAAAATTATAATAACTGAAAAATCTTATTGTTAAATTATGCTGAAACAGTATAAAAAAATTAAAAATAAAACACATGAAAAAATTAAAAGGACATAGTGTTTGATATTGATCAAATATTTCAAAACACAAGAGATTTGTCTGAAATTCCATTGTGCCACTTTGCTACTATATTTTGTTTAAAATTTGTAATTACTTTTCTGTTTAAGTTGGTATGCAATACCCCGCACTCGGGAGTGACGTCACTCTGCTTATATTTACTATATAATTTACCGTCTATAAATGTAATTGATGTTAACAAATTATACATCTTTTCAAATGTCTAAGGGTTCAACATTGATATCCAATCTCTGTTTCATGATACCAATGCTCCAGAAACAGTAATTTGGTTATTTTTGCCAGGAGTACAAATGAAAACATGCTAAATCAAAAAGGGACTTCATACCTTTTTTATGAAATGCTTGAAGCAGTACATGAAGGACAAGCCGACGAAGTGGGGGTACAAGCTGTTTGTACTAACAGACTCACTCTGTGCCTATACTTGGGATTTTTTTGTTTATGAGGGGGACTAAGCTATGAGTCAGTGATGGCGCTGGTGGATGCAAAATTGTTGGGAGCTGGCTACAGACTGTATGTGGACAATTTTTACACCAGTCCAGCACTGTTCAGGGACCTCCTCCTAAAAAAGCATTTGGGCCTGTGGGACAATTTGCCAAAACAGGGTGGGTTACCCCAAAACTACTGAGAACAAGCTGCCCAAAAATGCTCTCTCTGGCAAATGGCAAATTGTTATTTGTTGAATGGAAGGACACACAGGAGGTTCGGATGTGTTCCACCTTTCATAAAGGAACTGCAGGTGGTACTGTGCAGAGGAGGGTGAAGGGCACTGATGGAAAATGGTCCCTTAAGGATATTCCTGTTCCAGGTGCAGTGGCAGACTACAACAGGTTTGTATTATATATTCAGTTGTCAGTGTGTATGTTTCTGGTGTTATTTACATTCAGTTATGATGCCTTTGTGCTTGTATCTAATTGTCAAATTTATTTCAACCCAGTTACATGGGGGAGTGGATGTGTCTGATGCCCTCATCCGCTATTACACAGTCCTGCATAAGACCACAAAGTGGTACCGGTCCTTTTTTTACCACTTTGTGGACATAACAGTTGTGAATGCATTCATCCTTCATTGTCAGATGGCACGAATGAAGAATCAATGTCCACTCAGACAGAAAGCATTCAGAGAGACTCTTATTGTGGACTTGGCGAATTTGGTGTCTCAGGATGAGAATGTTCCACCATCTCCTGGTATTCACCATATGCCAAGGTACATAACTCCAGACAGCACAAATGGAAGAAAAAATTGCAGACTCTGCAAGCTAAAGACCCCACTGATGTGCGATACTTGTGGTGTTGCATTGTGCTTGTAACCGACACATTCCTGCTACATAGAGTGGCACAGAATCCAAATCTAGGCTTTATGTTCCGTATACAACTTGTAAATACATACTGTAAAAGTATATTTTGTAAATAGTTATGTTTTCTTATAGTTCTATAGTGATTTTTTTTCTTATAATAGCACTAAAACTTGCACTGTTTCATGGCATTTATTCAGATTTTTAAATAAAATAAAAACATTTTGATACATGAAATTGTGTCATATTTTAAAATGGGGGGGGGGGGGGTAGTTTAGTAGATGTGGTACATGTAAAAATAACTATAATAGCTATCTCTAGCCCTCGGATCATTTTGTTACCAGGTGGCCCTTTGGAAACTCCTGTTTTAGGTTTTGTCCCTAGTCAGAGAAAAAAGCTTGCAGGAACCTCATTTTTGGTTAGATCATCTTCAAATTTGAAGCCCCAATTGTCTTCTTTCAAAAGATACCACAACTGTTCCCATACTCCACAGGGTTTAGGAAAGACATCCATTTAAGTCTTTTTTTTTTGTTTTTTGTTTTTTGTTTTTTTACCAAGTGACCATTTTAGGTTTTGTCCCTAGTCAGAGAAAAAAGCTTGCAGGAACCTCATTTTTTGTTAGATCATCTTCAAATTTGAAACAACTTTAGACTTGTGCCTTTTTTTTTTTTTTTTTTTTTAGATGATGAAAACATGTTCAGCATAAAATAGTTCCATTACTATAAACTTCAGCTTCTCTAACTTAAAAAAAAAAATATATATATATATATACATATATATATATATATTAATTCTGGCTTTATTTCCCAAGTGTCTTCTTTCAAAAGATACTACAACTGTGTCCATACTCCAAAGGGTCCAGTAAATACAACCATTTAAGTTCAGGTATGTCATTTTCATGGTTTGTGCTCAAAAAGGGGTGGTATCAACAGGTTAAAAAGGTGATTTGTGTTGCTTCATTAGATAGAATGAAAGTTCCTTCTCCTGAGAAAGAGTAAGAAAAGGGAGAAAGTAATCATAAGAGAGTTAATTGACTTAAAAAAAAAAATTGTTTGTTTTTTTGATTATATTAGTAATAAGATGACAGGACAGCAATAAAATAACAAAACTACAAGATAGGTGTTGTAAATGTAAAGCTCTGCTTGAACAGATGGCTAAAATAAGTTGTATCGAATGAAAAGAAAATGTCGAAAAAAAAGTTTGTGTTTTATTAAAGATTTGATGGTTCTTGGTTTAGGGATCACAAGGTATATGGCGTTCTAATGAAAGACAGATTGTTGCATCAACTACGTTTCTCAATGTTCTTATTACAAATGCGAAGTTTTAAGGAGAATTAAACAACAAGGATATTAGGGATATTGGTCTCCATTTTTGCAAGCGAAGGTTGATGTGTTTTTGTCCACATGTAAAGTCTGTGCTCAAAACAATGTTATGTGGGCATGGTAAATAAAGTACATGGAAAGCATTATATGCTTGTGGTTATATGCAGATTTAGCAGATGGCTGGAAGCAGTACCATCAGCTGATCAGGGGTCAGGAATAGTAATCAAATTTCTAACAAGAGAGGTAATACCTAGATTCAGAATACCAAAAGTTTCTACAGTTTTTGATGTATGTTGTTTGAATGAACAAAAGAAAGTAGTGAACGAGTAAGTTGAAAGTTCTGGAAGAGGTTTTCTTGAAGATGGTTTAAGATGGGAAAGTTTGAAAGTAGTTTATATACTGAATTATTATAATTATCTCTATTTTCACTGTTGAAGAGTAACTTAAATATATTATTGTTAGATTCTAAAATGAAAAAGAAGGAATAACTGTAACAAGATTAGAAACAGTGTGAATGAGTGGAATGTCCTCCTCTGAATTCCTCCCCGCTCTCTCTCTCACTCTCAGTTTAAGTTTTTGAAGTGTACTAAAGGCACATAACTAAATTGTTTTATTTTATTTTTATTTTATTTTATTTTATACGGACAATGATGTGAATTGACAATAATGTTAGATACAGTGATATTAAGGGGAGGTTCAAACAGCTTTCCTCATCGTGATTAAAGATTTTATATATTCAGAGGGCAATTTGAAGTTAAGTGTTTATACTAAAGAGAAGAGATTCAGTTGAACGTTCATCTGAAAGAATAAATGTAGGTTCAAATACTATCTAGAGACTATTATTGAATTAAGGTGATGTTTTTAAATTAAGCTTCCTAGAAGCTTGACAGAGGCTACCTTTATTTTGTTTTGTTCTGATGTTAGTCCCCACAGTGATACATGATCTTTTGTGATGTTTGCTAAAGGAGCAGAAATACAACCTGAATGGAAATTAATTATATGTAAATGAGTTCAGTTGTAGCATATTACTTTTAATTTGGATAATTTTAATAGATTGTTGAATTTTGAATAATGCTTTGTGAATTTAACCATGTTATGAACTGTCTCCATATTTAAGCTGTTGTTGATGGTTCCATTGGCTGTGACGGTTCTCAGGAGATACTCCTTGAAACAAAAGAAAATGTCTATTTACTGATACCAAATTGTTAAGGATTGGCTAATAGGTCTGAGCGGTATCAGACCAGTGGCAAGAGGTGATGACCCAATGACGGGTAAGACTCTCCAATGGCAAGAAGGGGGGGGCAACCTAAGGCAGGGCATCACCGCCCTGAAAGCCTGCCCAAAAAGGGGTGAAATGGGTTTAAGGAAGTGGATGGATGCTTTTAGGTTGGAAGCATCAAAAGGGAGGTCTAGAAGAAACCTGCCCGAAAATTGTGAGTTCCACTCAACCCAACTTATTTTACTAACCGCTTTACGAAAACAACTTATCACAGTGTTAAATAACAAGCATTCTGTCACCGTGCCATCAGGGGATCATACCCTGTGCAGAAGATTAATTATGGATTTTGGGGGTAAAGTTTTGAGAATCGTTGCAAACAAAGGAGTGCCTGACTTATAAAAGAAGTATTAAACAAACCTGGGAATATTGGTATGATGAAGAATTAAGATTGGAAAATGATTTATTACTTTTTACTTATGCTTTTATTGAACTCATGTACATTTTAATATTAATGAAGAATGGGAAAAGAAAACATGGTGGTGACTAAAGAGTAACAGTGCTTGTCTTGTTTGTTTATAAATTTAAATAGAATTGTTTAAAAAATGGGGTGCATGGTTGGCTAAAATTGGTATAATGATTGAAACAACAATCCTTGTGAGAGGAATAATATTCTATTGTGTGTTACCATTGGTAAAATCATTCTTGATCCGAGCAACAGTGAAGCAGATGACATTGATCAATGTGAATGGTCCAATGCAATGACAACTACCCTGGATGGACAGAAAGACCAAATTGGGAGGAAATTGATTCCTCCAATGAATATATATGATGAAATGAATGATGAGCCATGCCCCAGGATGAAAGTGCTAGCCTAACCTCTCCCCGGAGCTGACCCTCTATGATGCGCAAAGTATCTGGGTTGAAGATATCTACACTACAAAAAAGAACTTTTAATATTATAATGAATATTTTGTTTTATGTTTGATATACTCTACATTACCGTGACAACCACAGGCAACTGCACGCTCATGCTTATAACATGATTATATGTTTCATTTGTTGAATGACGGTATAAGGAGACAGAATCATTTTACTCCATTCTTAATCAAACTTGAATGTGTTCTGCAATCTCCACTGGAGTGCGGTTGCATAATCTGGACACTGGTATTGAAGCTGTGTGACTTAGTCACTAGATAGCATGACTGAGGCTACTGAATTATGAAACTGCACTCTGGGTAAAGACAGTGAAGGTGGGACTTATGTAAGTCCCAGAGGAGGGATAATGTAGAATATTTTTATAAATTGAGTATAAATTAATCAAGTATAATCAATGTTAATATACCCATTTTATTCTACAATTGTTTCTGGTGGTCAAGCATGAGACTTCCTGTGTCTGTGGAATGTAGGGCCCCTTGCATATGGTAAACTAATTCTCCTGTGTTAACGCTAAAGAAAATATGGTGAAGTCTCTCCACAGTGGTGTCCAGTGACACATATGGAATATATTAGCCACTCCTTGGTAGATCATATGTATTTAAGCGGGGGCAAACCCATTTTCTGGAGTTGTGCTGGGAGCAACTCTGCTTTTTTGATCTCTGATAATAAAGTCTATCTTCTGGCATCAAAACCCAAAGACTTCAAGAGTGATGTTTCACAGAGCCACAACAAGAGTTATACAAGAACCATTGAACTTCTGCCTAATACAGCTCCACCGAGAAGCAAGGCTTATCCATTGTCACGCCCCGAGACCCTAGTTATGGAAACTTACATCGAGGAAGCCCTTACCTCCGGTTACATCCGTCCCTCCACCTCTCCAGCAGCTGCAGGATTTTTCTTCATGGAGAAAAATGATGGAGGTCTACGTCCATGTATCGACTATCGAGGCCTGAACTCTGTCACCTTGAAATAACGTTACCCACTGCCACTTATCCCCTCAGCCCTTGAACAACTCCATGAGACTAAGATTTATACTGAGCTCGATCTAAGAAGTGCTTATAACCTCATCAGAATCAGAGAAGGAGATGAGTGGAAAACTGCATTCATCACCACCAGGGGGCACTATGAATACCTGGTCATGCCGTATGGACTTGCTAATGCCCCCTCTGTTTTCCAGTCTTTTGTCAATGAGATTTTTAGAGACCCACTGAATCAGTGTGTGGTGGCCTACATTGATGACATCATCATCTACTCTTAAAACAAAGAACAACATATACAGCATGTCAGGACAGTCCTATCGCGTCTCCAGGAACACCAGCTATTAACCACGTTCCTAGGTTACAATATCAGCCACCAAGGTATAGAAATGGATGTCTCTAAAATCACAGCAGTTACCGAATGGCCTCGACCTTCCACAATAAAAAAACGACAGTGATTTCTGGGCTTTTCCAATTTCTACCACTGCTTCATCAGAAACTACAGTATCATTGCAGCACCACTCACGTTACTGCTCAAGGTAAAACCCAACAAGTTGCCATGGAACGACGCCACATACCAAACCTTCGTCTCCCTCAAGTCAAGCTTCACGACCACTCCTATACTGAAACACTCTGACTCAAATCTTCCTTTTGTCATTGAAGTAGACGCTTCTGATTGTGGAATTGGAGTGGTCCTGTCACAATGTCATGGTACCCCAGGCAAGCTTTACCCTTGTGCATTTCTCTGCAGAAAGTTAAATTCTGCTGAACTAAACTATGATGTGGGGAACAAGGAATTACTATCCATGAAGGCAGCATTCGAAGAGTGGCGTCACTGGTTAGAGGGGGCAGACCACCCATTCCAAGTTATCACTGATCACAAGAACCTTGAATACATCAAGGCAGCCAAGAGACTGAATCCACGTCTATGGTGGTAGTCCGATGGTCATTGTTCTTCACCAGGTTCAATTTTACCATCACTTACTGCCCTGGCAGCAAGAATAGCAAAGCAGATGCACTTTCATGGAGGCATGATCCACCCCACATCCAACCTCATCCAGTATCAATCCTACCACCATCTGTCATCTTTGCACCGATTAGTTGGGATATCATGGAAGAAATACAATGAGCACAACAGCACGGACCGTCACCACCTGACTGCCCCCCAACCAAGCACTTTGTACCACAAGCTCTACGTCTGAGAACTATCCAGTGGGTCCACACTTCATTGAGCACAGGACACCCTGGTATCCAAAGAACAATCACACTGGTACGTAATTCCTTCTGGTGGCCATCTGTGATTTGTGATGTTACTAACTATGTGAAGTCTTGTCAAGTGTGTGCACAATCTAAGACCCCCAGGGAACTGACCATGGGATTACTCCAACCACTGCCAATACCCCGAGGACCATGGTCCCACCTGTCCATCGATTTCGTCACCGACATGCCAAACTCCAACAGATACACCACCATACTGGTAATTATCAACCAATTCTCAATATCATGCAGACTTGTTCCTCTCAAGGGTTTACCCATAGCTATGGAACTGCTAACGCTCTATTTCACCAAGTATTCAGAGTCTATGGATTACCAGAAGACATTGTGTCCAATCGAGATTCACAGTTCACGTCCCGAGTTTGGCAGGCGTTCTGTAAGCAACTGGACATCAATGTGAGTCTCACCTCAGGCTATTACCCCAATGCAAATAGACAAGTGGAACGTTTAAACCAGGAGATTGGAAGATATCTTCAGAGCTACTGTAACCGTGAACCGGAAAAGTGGAGCGACTTCTTGCCCTGGGCCGAATACGCACAGATTTACCTCACTCATACCTCTATGGGACTAACCCCCTTCCGATGCATGTTGGGCTACCGACCCCCCATGTTCCCTTGGTCAGGAGAACCATCTACGTGCCAGCAGTGGACGATTGGATTAGGCGGAGCAAGAGGGTGTGGGACAGCGCGCATGTCTGGCTACAGCAAGTGGTCCAAGTGCAACACATTCAGGCTGACCAGCAGAGGCACCCTCACCCCAACTATCAGCCTGGACAGAGGGTCTGGTTATCCACAAGGGATCTCAAGCTGCGGCTACCCTGCAGGAAGCTCAGTCCAAGTTATGTGGGTCCATTCAGAATTATCTGTCAAATAAACCCAGTTACTTACCAATTAGAGCTTCCTGCTAACTACCACAACTCTGCTTCCTTCCATGTGTCCTTGCTGAAACAGGTCCACCCGGAGTCTGGCCCTGGAATCATGAATCCCGAGCCTCCGTCTCCATTGGAGGTTGATGGAGCACCTGCGTATATGGTCAGAGAGATCATGGACTCAAGGTGACAAGGGAGCCAGATGCAATACTTGGTGGACTGGGAAGGCTACGGACCAGAGGAGAGATCGTGGGTAGCCACCAAGGACATACTGGACCCGTCCCTGATCCAAGAGTTCCACCAAGCTCATCCTAATCGTCCAGCACCACGACCAAGGGGACATCCCAGCAGAAGAACACCAGGAGTTGTTTGTGTTCTGTAACATCTGAGGTTGTTACCTATCCTACCTACCACCAGAGGGAGCCCTCTCCCGAATTCTGATCTTCACCCATTTCTGCACTGCTCATTTCCTGTTTACCACATGTGTTTATATAGCCATGCAGTTCCATTGTTCTGTGGAATGGAAAGTATTGCCAGTTTACCCTGCCTTACCGAGCATTTTTCCATTGCCATTGTTTATTGATTCATGTTATGACCATTGCCTGTTTTTCTGGATTTACTGCTTTTTGGATAACCCTTTGTTTTGTTTACCTGGTTGGACTGTTGGACCCGGATTTATCTGCCTGCTTTACAACTATGTCTTTCTGCCTGCTGTTTTATTTGCTTGTGTCTCTTTTAATAAACTTCCTGCACATGGATCCTAACACCGTCTCCATGGCCAGTTCGTAACAATTATTTAGGATGCTTTACAAAATAAATGTATTCATAACAAAATATTTTTTTAACAGAAGTAGTGACTGTGAATATTGTACTACATAGTGTTCTGTTATAACAAATATTGTTTTGTTATGGAATACATTTATTTTGAAAATAAATCCCACCTTCATGAAGGTTTTAATGTTCAGTTTTTATTAAAACAATTTTAGAGAGGTGTTGAGTCAACTGTATGATCATTTTGGAGGGTGCAGTTTGTGGTGCTAGTGAACTGGATTGCATTATACTGTGAGGTGTTTTAGTTATTTAGCCTTCCATCACTGAAATGTATGGGGCAGACAAAATAATAGAAACTACTGCCAGAATAACATAATACAGTTAACTAACAGCATGTGGCATGGGAGGTGTGGTCATGTGCCTGTCTGCGGGAGAGGGAATGTGGTAAGGCTCGTCGCCTGGGTTGTAATTACTCTAACACCTGTCTCTCATTATAATGATGGTGGAGGGAGACCTGATAAGGCATGCCAGAGCATCAGAGTGGGAGAGTGACCAGAAATCATGACAGCCCGAGCTGAGAGAGTGTTTCATTATTTAAGAGTGCTTTCATTTGTCTGCAAGTTTTTTTATGTTATCGATGGTTACCGTTGATTGTGTGCCTAAACAAGCAATTAAAGAGACTGACCTTGAACCTGTTTCGTTGTCTCCTGACTATCACAGTGGTGCCAAAAACCTGGCTTTGGAGGAGAACGCCATTATGGAGTCCTCACCGCTAGGCAAAGCCTTCAAGACCCTCACCAGCATCCAACAAAACCAACATCAAGCCCTCATGGAGGTACACCTGGAGCAGGAACAGTGTTTCCAAGTCCTGCTCCAGGCACAAGCGGAGGACCAGCAGGTGTTCTGAAGCTTGATCGCCAGAGAGGGGGCTGGCGCTGCGACACCCCCGGAGCCCCACCCCACCTGTGGCCCTGATGAAGATGGGGCCAGATGATGACCCAGAGGCTTTCCTTGATTTATTCGAGAAGACCGCTGAGGTATGGAAGTGGCCTTCCGACCAGTGGGCGGGCCGCTTATTGCCCTTAATCTCTGGGGAGGCACAACTAGTGACACAGCAACTTCCCACCACCAGCCTCCTTAACTACCACCATCTGAAGAAGGCCATCCAGCAATGGGTTGGTCATAGCCCCGAGCAGAGTCATCAGCTCTTCAGATCCCTGAGCTTCGGGAAGCACGGCCGCCCGTTCACTTTTGCCCAACAGCTCCAGGATGCCTGCCGAAACTGTTTGCTGGCAGAGGGAACCTGTGGCACTGTGGATGTCGTAGATCTGGTGGTACTGGAGCAGTTTGTCTTCCCAGCTTCCTCGAGGTATGTCCGAGTGGGTTCAGTGCCACCACCCGACGCCGCTGGAAGAGGCAGTTCAGCTGGCAGAGGACTACATGACGGCATTTCCAGGAGGCAGCAAAGCAGTGTTATTTTCTTCTCCTTCTTCTCTCTCTCCAACCCCTGTGTCTCACATCCCCCCAGTTCCACCCAGTTCCGGCTCCCCGGAAGTGGGGAGGAGCCCCACCCAAACCCCATCCCCAGTCCAGAGAACCCCTCCCCTTGTCTGTCCCTCCTACTCCCCATCTTCCTCCGCTCTCCCCCCAGGTTGGCGAGACCGCCCCATGAGTGTGGAAGGAAAGCCTGGGCCGGTCTGTTGGAGCTATGGGGAAGTCAGGTACTGCCAGGATCAATGTCCGGTGATGGAGGTGGGGACACTGATCCAGATTCTCGATGCTCTGGCAGGTGCATGTCGGATACCGGTAAGAGTAAAAGGGGACACACATCAAGCATTGGTGGGTTCGGGTTGTTCCCAAACCTCTATCAACCAACGCTTGATGCAAGGCGGGACATTGGATAATAATAAATGGGTGAGGGTGAGGTTTGTGCATGGTGACTTTCAAAAGTATTTGGTGGTTACCATTGAGATACGATCCAGGGGAAAAAGGCATAGAGTCGAGGCTGCGGTTAATTCCTGCCTCACCATCCACTAATTCTGGGAACCAATTGGCCTGAGCTTAAAAAATTAATTGAGGGTGTAAAAGACCTTCACAGCAGTGTACACAGGAGAGCGGTTTCCTCACAAGTAAGGCTTTCATTAATATACTCCATTGCTTTTCAGCTTCACAATAATAATTCATCAGTTTCACAACAATAGCTCATCAGCTCCACAATAAGGTTTCTTGCCCCTGACACTCTCCGTCTGCTGGTTGTGTGGCTGCTTATATGCTGCTCTTCCCATGCTCACTGGAATTAGAGACAGGTGTTAAACATAATTTAACTCAGGTGTCAGTGCCCTTACCGCTTTCTCTCTCCCCAGACAGACACCACATATCCCCACCGCTTCCCCCCCTTCCCCCATTTCTGGAAAGGAAGTCAGCGACAGCCATCTGCACCCCCGGTCTGTGGACTACCTTGAATTTAAAGGGCTGGAGAGCCAGATACCACCGGGTGATCCACACATTGGTATTCTTCATGCGATGGAGCCATTGGAGTGGGATGTGATCTGAGCAGAGGGTGAAGGCCTGCCCCAGCAGGTAGTAATGGAGAATGAGGACTGCCCACTTGATGGCCAGACACTCATTTTCCACGGTGCTGTACTTGTTTCCCTCAAGGAGAGCTTGCGGCTGATGTACAGAACTGAGCGCTCCTCACCTCCACCACCTGGGAGAGCACGGCCCCCAGCCCTCTGTCTGAAGTGTTCATCTGCAATACAAAAGGGAGAGAGAAATTAGGTGCATGTAAAAGCGGCCCCCCACAAAGTGCAGCTTTAACCTGCGTAAATGCCTATTGGCACTGATCCGTCCACTGGACCAGGTCTGGAGCTTCCTTTATAGTGAGATCAGTCAGCAGACTGGTGATTTCCGAATAGTTAGGCACAAATCTCCTATAATAGGCACCCAGCCCCAGGAACCGTCTCACCCCCTTTTGGTCTTGGGTCTTGGGCAGGTCGCAATCACCGCTGTCTTGTCAATTTGGGGATGCACCTGCCCGTGGCCCAAGTGGAACCCCAGATACCATACCTCCACCTGCCCAATCGTGCACTTCTTAGGGTTTGCTGTGAGCCCCACCCGTCACAGCGACCTCAGAACCTCCCTCAGATGCTGCATATGCTGCTGCCAATCGTTGCTATAAATTATGATGTCATCCAAATAGGCAGCGGCGTAAGCCGAATGCGGTCTGAGGATTCGGTCAATGAGGTGCTGAAACGTGGCCGGAGCCCCAAACAAACCGAATGGAAGTGTCACAAATTGGTGTAATCTGAACGGTGTGGAGAAAGCCGTTTTTTCACGGGAAATTGGTGTCAAGGGGATCTGCCAATAACCCTTTGTCAAATCCAGTGTCAAGTAAAAACGAGCAGTGCCTAACCGATCAAGCAACTCATCAATACAAAGCATTGGGCAGACATCAAATTTAGACACCGTGTTGATTTTTCTATAATCCACACAGAACCGTACAGACCCGTCGCTCTTATGTACCAAAACAACCGGGCTGGACCAGTCGCTGTGGGATTCCTCTATTACTCCCATATCGAGCATTGCATTCAATTCTTCCTGGACTATTTTTTTTTAATGTTCAAGCAATTGGTAGGGATGGGTACGTACCACCACCCCTGGCTCTGTCTCGATGCAGTGCTGGTTGAGGTTTGTGTGACCTGGTAGAGGGGAAAACACGTCTGTGAATTCTTGTTGTGGTTTGGCAACCTCTGTGAGTTGGTACGGTGAGAGGTGGTCTCCGCAAATGACCGGGGTGACGTGATTGTGTTTTGTGTTTACCTCCAGCCCGAGCTCCGCCCTCTCCGGAACTACTGTAGCCAACGTCACAGCGATCCCTCCACAATTTCAGGAGGTTGAGGTGATAAATTTGACGCGCGCCCCCTCTATCAGTTCGCTCTACCTCATAATCGAGTTCCCCCACTCGTCGTGTGACCTCAAAGGGTCACACTCACTTGGCAAGTAATTTGGAGTTCGATGAGGGGAGTAATACGAGTACTTTATCTCCCGGTGCAAATTCCTGTAGCCGAGTTCCCCTGTTATACAGTTGGCTCTGTCGTTCTTGAGCTTGGAGCAAATTCTCCTGTGTTAGTTGCCCCAAGGTGTGGAGTTTTGCTCTAAGATCAAGAACGCATTGAATTTCATTCTTTCTGGTTGAAGGTCCCTTCTCCCAAGCTTCGCATATGACATCAAGAAAGCCACACGGGTGTCGCCCATACAGCAGCTCGAATGGGGAAAACCCAGTGGAGGCTTGTGGGACCTCTCGTACTGCGAATAACAGGGGATCGAGTCATTTGTCCCTATTTCTAGCATCCTCGTGCACAAACTTACGAATCATAATTTTAAGGGTTTTATTAAATCGCTCCACCAGGCCATCTGTTTGTGGATGGTAAATGCTGGTGCGAATTGACTTGAATGCCCAATAATTCGTAAAGCTCGCGTGGTGTCCGTGACATAAAGTTTGTGCCCTGATCGGTGAGGATTTCTTTCAGAATCCCCACCCAGGAGATTATTTTGAAGAGTGCCTCCTCAACACTGCATGCTGAGATGTTGCGCAGGTGCACTGCTTCCGCATATTGCATTGCATAGTCCACTAGGACCAATACAAAGCGATGTCTGTGTGTTGACCGCTCTAATGGCCCGACGAGGTCCATGCCAATTCTCGCGAAGGGACCTCAATCAGCGGAAGGGGGTGCAATGGCACTTTTGGAGTGGCCGGTGGGTTCACCAGCTGACATTCACAGCAAGCCGCACACCAGGTGAGAGGTGAATCGGGGGAAAGCAAAGCAGGGCTCCTCTGTCTTTGTTCTTAACCAGATAAACCCCAACTCATCACATCAGTGATAAGGCCATGTGTTGAAGAAACTCCTTTCCATGCAACAGTGAGATATCTGAACAAAAAAGCCTTTGATGGATTTTCTTATTTCCACATCTCAAGTCCACAGACTGAACTTTTATTTGAATTTCGTATAACGCATCTACAAGTAGGATATATCAGCTTGAGCTATGAACTTCGAATGTTATGATCATTTTACACTGCACAAACACACAACCATGTGTATGAACAGGCCAAAGTGTGTGAAACAATTATACGTGTTTGGTAAGTGATTTACTGTCTCTTAAATTCCAAAATGATGGTGTGAGGTATTTTTGGGTTATTTGCAGTTATAGTTCTCTTATGAAATTCATGATTAAAATCATGAGCAGGAAACAGAGAACAAAGAAGATGAGATGACCACATGCCTCTGAAAAGCTGACTCTGATTGGCTTAGAGCCTCTTTGGGGTGTGAACAAACCGAATGGGTTAAAAGACCAGCCTTGATAACCTTAGGCCTCTTGGCTCTTGCTCTTCTATTCGCTCTTCTTCTGCTGACTTCGCTACACTTCGGCACCCCCTTCACACATTACGCACAATGTAGAGTTCAGGAAAGCTTAGAATGCAAAGTTTCAAGGAGCTCTCATCGCCATTCCATTAATCCATCCGGCATCCACGATCAGAATTCCTACTCAAACATCAGATGCAACAGACCAGGACTTTCTACGGACCCAGCCAAAGAACCAAAGAAATGCAACTTATGCAAGTACAAACCTCCAAACTTTTGCTGAAAGTGCTGGTGTTTTATAAATAATTTCTTACTTGATTGCAAATCGAGGCATACTAAATGAAGAAATGTTGGTTCTCAAGGAATGGTCTATAGACTCCATAAAATAAATTTTTCTGTTACAGATAATAAATAGAGATATAAATAATTTTCCATTCATCTTCTGTCAAAGCTCACTTACCAACCCGTGTTTATGTTTGTCTGTTTCTGTGTTAGTTTAGTTGTATGTTGTAGTTTAATTAATAAAGTCTTGTGTGTATTTAAAAAGAAGTTGACTCTGTATTTGATTAAATAATATTGGTCCATTGAAATCTGTTGATCCTAAAAGCTATATGCTGATAAACAGTATTTCAATCTATTTGTGATATTATTTCCAATGGCCATGAAAGTAGTATTAGTGTAAGAATTAATCTTACGTTCCGATCAACATATCGCTGACCGAAGATTTTGATCAGACGTAAACATTGATTCTTTTAATTTTCCCCAAATCAATTGCTAATTCCCTTAGTGAGCTAAATTTCTTGCATTAATGGTTGGAAAATGACTCGGGCATAAGCTCAAAGCCATAAGCTAACCATTATGCAGATTCCCTACATATAATTGGTGGAGAAACGCAATTCCAAAACTAATTACGTATAGCAAGTCGCTACATATAATGGATTGAATGTTGGTAGATTCGAAAACAAATTATTTATTTGTTCTATCCTCCACAGCCGAGCTGAATTTGGGTCATACAGCACGATTACATGTGTGATATTGCTTTTATACAACAGTTCAATAAACAAGTAAATAAAAAAATGAGGAATTAACTAAGGACTGTCACAAAAAAATGCACTTGTGCATGGAACTACTTTCTTACGCCACAGATCTGCCATTGCTAGTTCCAAAAATGAGTACAAGCCTCTGTTACTAATATGAAAACGTGACTTTAGAACTAGTAATGACCACTTGGGCTGTTTCTAACAAGTTATTGGAGAAACAAGGATGTGTGTGTTTGTTTGTGTGTGTGTTTGAGAGAGAGGGCTCGATTCAACTTGTGCGATTACCTGCGTCAGTCACAACTCCCAAGCAGAGATGAACTGTGAAGCTATAGCTGTTTAACTCTATTCCTCAAGTGTAGTGTTTATTCAGCTTGCTGAAGATAATAGAATTTGTCAAATACATTCTATCTTATTTGTGTAAAAATAGCTGTCAGAGAGGGAGTCCTCCCTGACTATTTCATTAATATACACCGATCAGCCACAACATTAAAAACAACTGCCTAATATTGTGTAGGTCCCCCTCCTGCTGCCAAAACAGTGCCAACCCTCATCTCAGAATAGCATTCTGAGATTATATTCTTCTCACCACAGTTGTACAGAGCGGTCATCTGAGTTGCTGTAGACTTTGTCAGTTCGAACCAGTCTGGCCATTCTCTATTGACCTCTCTCTCTCGTCCACAGAACTGCCGCTCACTGGATGTTTTTTGTTTTTGTTTTTAGCACCATTCTGAGTAAGTTCTAGAGACTGTTGTGTGTGAAAATTCCAGGAGATTAGCAGTTACAGAAATACTCAAACCAGCCCATCTGGCACAAACAATCATCCCACACTCCAAATCACTGAGATCAATTTTTTTTTCCCATTGATGGTTGATGTGAACATTAACTGCTGATCCCCTGGAATTTTCACACACAACAGTGTGTATGTGTGATGCTACTCTGTGGGGCACAGTTATTAACCATCACATATGTGTGATGGTACGTATGAAAGGCTTAATTATAATCAGAATAAAACAATTCTTCTACCTAGAAATCTAGTTCAGTCAGGGCCACTTCTGTCAAATGAGTAATAACATGCATACTTGAATGAATACTTTATTGATTGTACACAATTTAAGCATATGTTGGTGTTGGCAGTATGGTTCCATTCTGGGCAAAATCCGTGCCCATCCAGGCGGCCATGCATGGATGAAGCAGGGAGAGCAACGAATACACGTGAACTGTATGCTGTTTATGGTTTGCAACGTGATACATTTTCTGCACTAACATAGCACACTGATCTCACAGTGACATCAGAAAGAGTAGGTTGATTTTTCTCTAGCAAAAATCGGTCTGTGCCTACCCAAATTCGAGACACTGTCACTAATGACCAAAGGGGTAAGTGTTGTTGGGCATATAGGAACATGTTAGCTCCATTTCCCTGATGCCAAAAGCAAGTTGTAAAGTGAGTTGTTTTCAGCTATACATAATGTAATACAGTGAATTGCAGTGCATAGTTTATAAATGGTACACCCAACTCAAACCCTAATCCTATACCTAACCTTCAGTGGAGTAAAAATGTAAAGTTGGCAATTAGGGGGTTTGATATGCCAGCTGCATCAATGACATTAAAGCTTCAGCATACTTATTATATATTGCATGAGATCTATCGATTACTTTCAGGGTACGTTTACACAACAACGATGTACTAAAAATGGAAAAGTTTTTCCTTTGCGTTTTTGAAAAGTTTCGCGTACAGACGACAACGTAGTCAAAACGATCCCCGTTCACACGGATCCGTGAAAACGACTAAAAACACTGTATTATGCATGCCAGGCCAGTAGTTGGCAATGTCACTTTGTAAAGAAACATTACATGCCTGCTCACATAAGCATTCTTCCACGGAGCGGTGAATACAAACAATGAAGATGGTGATCGCTGGTTGTAGTAGTGATGCAGTAAATCTACACTTTGCTGGAGAAGCGTCAATAAACACAGTCTTGTAGTTCACCATTGTAGTTTTGAACGTCTCGCGTGTTGTTTTGAAGTACTCGCGCCCATGCCTATAGACTGAACATGTAATACGCGTGCGTATGACGTCATCGTTTTCATAAATTCACGTTTTTGTATGTTTACACGGAGACAATAAAGGCATCGTTTTCAAAAACGTGCACTTTGAAACCCGTTTTCAAAAGTTTGCGTTTTCAGGCCCCAAAAACGCCGTTGTCATGTAAACTAACAGGCAAAACGCATAAAGTTTTTTTTAGTTGAAAATGTTGTCATATAAACGGCCCCTTACTGTGGTTTTATGTAGTTTTTTTTTTGGTATTATATACACACTGCTGGTCAAAAGTTTTGATACACTTAGTTATTCTTTATAATATTTTTTTTTTCTTCACATTTTAGAATAATAGTAAAGTCATCAAAACAATGGAATAACATAAATGGAACTAAGGGAATTATGTTGTGAACAAAATCCAAAATAAATCAAAACTGTGTTGTATTTTAGCATCTTCAAAGTAGTCACCCTTCGCCTAGAATTTGCAGACATGTACTCTTGACATTTTCTCAACCGGCTTCTTGAGATATCACCCTGGCATGCTTTTTAAACAGTATTGAAGGAGTTCCCATCTATTTTGGGCACTTATTGGCTGCTTTTCTTTATTATTTGGTCCAAGTCATCAATTTCAAAAACTTTTTTTTATTATTATTAAATTTTAGTTTTATTATGAAATAAATTAATATGGTAGCACAATTATATTTTTGTCTACAAAACTAATTTCAAACATTTAAGCATACGCCTTCAGATCAAACATTTCGGTCAAGTGTTTCAAAACTTTTGACCGGTAGTGTGTGTATATACACTGGCGGCCAAAAGTTTGGAATACTGTACATATTTTGCTCTTATGGAAAGAAATTGGTACTTTTAGTCACCAAAGTGGCATTCAACTGATCACAATGTATAGTCAGGACACTAATAATGTGAAAAAGAACTATTACAATTTGAAACTACTTCAAAGAGTTCTTCTCAAAAAATCCTCCACGTGCAGCAATAACAGCTTTGCACAACCTTGGAATTGTAGCTGTCAGTTTGTCCAGATACTCCGGTGACATTTCACACCACGCTTCCTGTAGCACTTGCCATAGATGTGGCTGTCTTGTTGGACACTTCTCACGCACCTTACAGTCTAGCTGATCCCACAAAAGCTCAATGGGGTTAAGATCCATAACACTCTTTTCCAATTATCTGTAGTCCAATGTCTGTGTTTCTTTGCCCAATCTAACCTTATCTTTTAGTTCCCTATCTGTCACTCACTCGACATTGGTGTCGATGTAGTGACACTAGGGGTCACTCTTGGGAGCCCGAGACACCTCTGGTCTTTGATAAAAGGCCAATGAAAATTGACGAGTGGTATTTGCATGCCACTCCCCCGAACATATGGGTATAAAAGGAGCTGGTATGCAACCACTCATTCAGATTTTCTCTTCGGAGCTGAACGGTCATGCTCACTGAGCTGAATACTACTGTTCATTCACCTCTGCTGGATCTGACGGTGCATTTCAGCGGCTTCTCCCTCCTCTGCACTGGTGCACTGCAGAGAATGCCCCTGGGCGCTTCAGCAGAAAAACTAGAGAGTATATTTTCTGAAAGAGCATTTTTCCCCTCTAAAAGAGTATATATTTCTCTAAAAGAGCACACACATGGAACGTCTTTTTAAAGACGCGTCTTTTTAAAGATGCTTTTCCAATTGTGTGTTATTCCTGGTTGTGCTCGTTATCTCTCGCCTTCTAACGGTCACAATCACTGTCTTTCGTGTCTGGGCACTGCTCACGTGGAGACAGCGTTCGTGGATGGTCATGTTCTCATTGCGAGAATATGTCCATGGCAACGTTGCGGTCGCGGCTCGCCTTCGTAAGAAAGCGAGCCACCCCAGAGGCTCCCGCCTCGGTCCTTTTACCCATGGGTTTGAGGCCAGCGCGGCTAGCACTGGGGGCGATTTGGAGACCCCAATGGGACCACCTCCGCCGGGTATCCCCCCGTGGACCTCCCATTCCCCAGCACACTCGTCTGCCCCGATCGGGCTTCCGGGTGAGTCCGCCGGCTCGTCTCACGGCGAGTTTGACCTCTTATTCGGAGCCCACGAAAGTGATGAGCTCTCGAGCGCAGCATCGGAGAGCGGGCTCGTCCAGTCGGAAGCCTCAGCTGGGCTCCTCCCTTCGGGGTCGATCGCCCAGTCACAGGCTGATGCGGAGATGACGACATGCTTTCCCGGGCAGCCGCGAGCGTCGGTTAGAGTGGATTTCACCGCTCTTCCCTGAACCCTCGCGGCTCGGTGATTGGTTCCTGGGCTCGCGGTGCCGCTCAAAGCCATGCCCCGCCCCGTTCCTTTCTTACCGGAAGTGCATGAAGAGCTGACAAGGTCGTGGGAGACACTTTTTACTGCCCGGTCCCGATCTTTTCAGCTTCCCCGCTCTCACTACCCTCGATGGTGGGGCGGCCAAGGGTTATTCGGCAATCCCCCAGTGGATAAAGGTGCTTGCGGTGCACCTACGCCCACAGAGCGCCGCCACCTGGCGCAGGTGCCCAAAGCCCCCGTCCAAGGCCTGTAGGTTTACGTTGTCTCTGACGGCCAAGGCCTACGGTGCCACTGAACAAGCCGCCTCCGCCCTGCACGCCATGGCTCTCCTGCAAGTCCGCCAAGGCGCTAAAGGAACTGCATGAGGGTAGTTCCGCCCCAGGATTGATGCAGGAACTGTGCTTGGCAACTGACCTCACCCTCCGGGTGACGAAGGTCACAGCGCGGTCTCTCGGGCGGACGATGGCAACACTAGTGGTCCAGGAGCGCCACCTGTGGCTCAACCTGGTCGAGATGGGCGAGGCCAACAAGACATGGTTCCTTCCTGCCCCCATTTCCCAGGCTGGCCTATTCGGTGACACCGTTGAGGACTTTTGCCCCTCCGCAGGAAGCCGACGCCACCCGTCTCACAGCCGGCACCGAAGAACCCACGGAGGTCTTCGAAGTGCCCCTGAGACGGGCAACCCAGGGACGAGGGAACCCACTCATGTGGAGCTGGTAGAAAGACCACTCCATCCCCCGGTGGAGGGCCGGGTGGAAAATATTTTGTTGCCTTTTTGTTTGATTTCGCCGCACTCCCAAGTGGCTGCGGTACCCAAAAGTTCAGCAAAAGAGCGGCTTCCTTCCTCCCTGGGTCACATACCCTGTGTGTACAGTCGTCACCACGACTACCGTCCACGGGCTTAATCTTGCAGGATTGGCGCTCCAGCGGTGCCCTTTCCGCCCCTGAGAGCCCAGCTGTGGCACAAATCCACCCCCGATGTGACAGCCTCCACGGGTCGCGAGGACAGGCCTCTTCCTCCCCCGTCCCAGGCTGTTCCGGGGGTGGTCACAAGGAGCCAGGTAAGTGCTTTGATGTCCCTAGACTCAGCATGGCCACGATGTGCTGTGGCACCTCGCGCTCTGCCCCACCGCGAGTCCCCACCTGCTGGTACATCCGATGACGTTGTCCCCTTGGTCCCCCTCGCACGGAATTTGGACGCATGGCTTGCGCTTCCCAATCCATCGCGGTTGTTGATCCGGACCATCCGACTCGGCTAATCTTAGCTCACTCTTGAGACGTGTTATGCGCACACAGGGACCTGGTGCTCTCGCACCTCAGCCGACTAGGGCTTCGGGTCAACTGGGAAAAGAGCAAGCTCCTCCCGGTTCAGAGCATCTCTTTTCTCAGTTTGGAGTTAGACTCAGTCTCCCTGATGGCGTGCCTTACAAACGAGTGCGTCAAGTCGGTGCTGACCTGTTTGATGGCATTCAAACAGAAAACAGCAGTTCCACTGAAACTTTTTCAGAGGCTAATGGGGCATATGCAATCCTCGGCGGTGGCCACCCTGCTCGGGTTGATGCATATGAGGCCGCTTCAGCACTGGCTCCAGACTTGAGTCCTGAGACGGGCATGGCGCCATGGGACACACCGCATGGCCATTACGTCGGTCTGTCACCGTCTTTTCAGCCCTTGGATCGACCTCTTGTTTCTACGAGCAGGTGTTCCCCTAGAACTGGTCTCCAGGCGCGTCGTGGTCACGACAGATGCCTCCAAAATGGGCTGGGGCGCTGTTTGCAACGGGCACGCAGCCACCGGCCTCTGGACAGGTCCGCGGCTGCGTTGGCACATCAACTGCCTCGAGTTACTGGCAATTCTGCTCGCCCTGCGGAGGTTCCGGCAAGCACGTGCTAGTTCGGACAGACAGCACGGCAGCGGTAGCATATGTCAACCGCCAAGGCAGTCTGCGCTCCCGCTGTATGTCACAACTCGCCCGCCGTTTCCTCCTCCGGAGTCAGCAGCACCTCAAGTCACTGCGAGCCATTCATATCCCAGGCAACCTCAACGCTTCAGCGGACGTGCTGTCACGGCAGGTTTCCCGCAGGGGAGAGTGGAGACTCCACCCCCAGGTGGTCCAGCTGATTTGGAGTCGATTCGGTCAGGCACAGGTGGACCTGTTCGCCTCGCAAGAATCCTCCCACTGCCCGCTCTGGTACGCCCTCACCGAGGCTCCCCTCGGCATAGATGCGCTGGCACACAGCTGGCCCCCTGGCATTCGCAAATACGCGTTTCCTCCAGTGAGCCTACTCGCACAGACTCTGTGCAAGGTCAGGGAGGACGAGGAGCAGGTCGTCCTGGTAGCACCCTATTGGCCCACCCAGACATGTTTCTCAGACCTCACGCTCCTCGCGACAGCTCCTGCCTGGCAAATTCCCCTGAGGAAGGACCTTCTTTCTCAGGGATGGGGCACTATCTGACTCCCGCGCCCAGACCTCTGGAATCTCCATGTCTGGTCCCTGGATGGGACGCGGAAGACCTAGGTGGCCTACCACCCGCGGTGGTAGACACAATCACTCAGGCTAGGGCCCCCTCTACGAGGCGCCTGTATGCCTTGAAGTGGCGTCTGTTTGCTAAGTGGTGTTCTTCTCGACATGAAGACCCCCAGAGATGCACAGTCGGATCAGTGCTTTCCTTCCTGTAAGAGGTTGGAAGGGAGGCTGTCCCCTTCCACCTTGAAGGTGTACGTTGCTGCCATAGCAGCACACCACGACGCAGTCGAAGGTAAGTCCTTAGGGAAGCATGATCTTATCATCAGGTTCCTAAGAGGCACCAGGAGGCTGAATCCCTACAGGCTGCGCCTCGTTCCCTCATCGGACCTCTGTAGTTTTTCAGGGTCTACAGAGTGCCCCCTTTGAGCTTTTCAGTCAGCCGAGCTTAAGGCACTCTCCTTGAAGACTGCCCTCCTGACTGCGCTCATCTCCATCAAGAGGGTAGGTGACCTGCAAGCGTTCTCTGTCAGTGAAATGTGCCTGGAGTTCGGTCCGGGCTATTCTCACGTGATCCTGAGACCCCGACCGGGCTATGTGCCCAAGGTTCCCACCACTCCTTTTAGGGACCAGGTGGTGAACCTGCAAGCGCTGCCCTAGGAGGAGGCAGACCCAGCCCTGTCATTGCTGTGTCCGGTGCGCGCTTTACGCATCTATTTGGATCACACGCAGAACTTTAGAGTCTCTGAGCAGCTCTTTGTCTGCTTTGTTGCACAGCGGAAAGGAAGCGCTGTCTCCAAGCAGAGGATCGCCCACTGGCTCATTAACGCCATAACTATGGCATATCTCGCCCAAAACATGCCGCCCCCGGTAGGGCTACGAGTGCATTCTACCCGTGGTGTAGCAGCTTCTTGGGCCCTGGCCAGAGGTGCCTCTCTAACAGACATTTGCAGAGCAGCGGGCTGGGCAACACCCAACACCTTTGCAAGGTTCTGCAACCTCCGGGTGGAACCGGTTTCATCCCAGGTAGTGGCACGCAACACAAGTGGATAAGCCCGGGATATCCGGCCGGGTGTATCGCTTGCACATAGCGCCTTCCACCTCCTTTTGAGCTGAAGACGTGCGCTGTTAATTCCCAGTAGTGTTCACAAAAGTTGTTCCCTGGTTGACTTCCTCCGAGCCCTGTAGCAGTCGAGTTTTCGGAGAGACTCGCTGCTGGCCCAGTACACGCACTAACTAAGAGCCCGGTTCTGGGGTAGGTGCTCCGCATGTGCGGTTCCCTGTAAGGCTAACCCCATGCGATCTATATCTTCCGCTAATTCATTTCCCTGCTGGCAAACTGCGTCTTCCTTGGGCAGAGCCCCTCTGCCCCAGTCTCCATGTTGTAGTAACTGCTCCCCCATTGGGCAGGATCTACCTTGAAGGCTCTCCACATGGTTGGAAAGACCATGTGATGTATTCTTCCACTTAAATACCCCCCCCTCTCTTGGGGCGAGGTGTGGTCTCCGCGGTGTCCTCCCCTTGGGAGGGACACCCCCCGACTAGACCTGGCGGCCCAGTCGGATAATCCCCCTTCTTTTTTAGGGAGTGGAAAAAGAGAAGGGGAAAGAGGCCATGACTGGGTTAAGCCTGTCTCTATCTCTGGGTAGTCAACTTGTCCCCAAAAAGGGCCATTCGACACTCATAACTGTGTTGGGGGAGGTTACGTGTCGACCTGGTGTGCTGGCTATGAGGCACACAGTAGTCTGTCCACCACACACCGCCAGTTCACGTAACACAGTTCAGCCAATTGTGGCGTTTCATATAGGGACCCCTAGTGTCACTACATCGACACCAACGTCGAGTGAGTGACAGATAGGGAACGTCATGGTTACTGGTGTAACCTCCGTTCCCTGATGGAGGGAACGAGACATTGGTCCCTCCTGCCACAACGCTGAACTACCCGCTGAAATGGCCGGACCTTATATCGGCTCCTCAGCGTAAAACCTGAATGAGTGGTTGCATACCAGCTCCTTTTATACCCGTATGTTCGGGGGAGTGGCATGCAAATACCACTCGCCAGTTTTCATTGGCCTTTTATCAAAGACCAGAGGTGTCTCAGGCTCCCAAGAGTGACCCCTAGTGTCACTACATCGACACCAACGTCTCGTTCCCTCCATCAGGGAACGGAAGTTACACCAGTAACCATGACTTTTTCTGTTTCAAAAGTGGCTTTTTTTTTTTTTAATTCTTCCCATTAGGCCTGCACCCCTGAGTCTTCTCTTTACTGCTGTACATGAACCTGGTGTTGAGCAGGTAGAATTCAATGAAGTTGTCAGCTGAGGACATGTGAGGCATCTATTTCTCAAACTAGAGACTCTGATGTACTTATCCTCTTGTTTAGTTGTACATCTGGCCTTCCACAGCTCTTTCTGTCCTTGTTAGAGACAGTTGTCCTTTGTCTTTGAAGACTGTAGTGTACACCTTTGTATGAAATCTTCAGTTTTTTGGCAATTTCAAGCATTGTATGGCCTTCATTCATCAAAACAATGATTGACTGATGAGTTTCCAGAGAAAGCTGTTTCTTTTTTGCCATTTTTAACCTAATATTGTCCTTAAGACATGCCAGTCTATTGCATACTTTGGCAACTCAAAAACAAACAAAGACAATTTTAAGCTTCATTTAACGAACCAAATAGCTTTCAACTGTGTTTTATATAATGGCAAGTGCCAGCAACATCTGTACATTATTCCAAACTTTTGGCCGCCAGTGTTTGTGTGTATGTGTATGTATGTGTGTATATATATATATATATATATATATATATATATATATATATATATATATATATATATATATATACACTGTATGTATATACCAGAGTCACTATTAACTTTAAACCCAGAGAAGACTTTTCTCTTATTGTGTTTCATTAAAGAAATTCATACGGGTTTGGATGCATAAGGATGGGTAAATAATTACACAATATTTGGGTAAATGATTTCTTTAAACATAAAAATAAGCATTATGAGTAGTAAAAAAAATAAAATAAAAAAAAAAACTGCTCTGTTGCAGTGCAGTTTACATTAAGCAGTATTTATGATTCTGTGCTTGGATGTTCTGGTAATCCACATTGGCATTCAGTGTAGGATTCAAATGTCTTCCAACGTGATGTTTAATAATGGTTAATTGGTACATCTTCTTGAATAAATGTTTGTCTAATGAGTTTAGAAAAACTCACCATATTTTCTCAAGGCCATACAGCTGGAGAGTCTCCTAAACTATCTGTTGAGTGGAATTCTCAGTTAGCATTAGATATTCCTTTGGGAATGACATGTCAAAGGGTATAGCATGTTTCGCCCCAAAGGAAAATCAGCGGCTGTAACACAAGTATGCCCTCTGGGCCACAAGCCATCTAACAGGACAGATGCTGGATATAAATGCTCACTAGAATTAAATCTGACAAACAGGTAAGGACTGCAGGGACTTAAGGCTAAAAAGTAAATTTCACCACATAAGTGAAGAACAACAGCATGAATCACTGTGATACAGATGGCATCTCTTTCAGGAATCCCTAAGGAAGACAATCTAGCCTCTTTTTGTTCTTTATAATGTGACAGAACATCATTCCAAAAAATGCATTTTGACAGTTGCACTTTTGTTTAAAAATATCATATACAGTAGGATGGACCGGGGCTAGTTGTACCATTTTTTACTTTCTACTCAAAATATTCTACGAATATTTCTCAGGGAAGGTTTATTCTTGAAAGTTAACTCCTGTGTAGACACATACTTTAAAGTATTGGCAATTACAAAACAGCTTACGTTTTCACTATTATTTGCCACAAAAAAAAAATAAAATAAAAAATAATACATTTCATTGACTTTGTGTTGTTATACAATATTGGGTAAGTTGTCACAATGGAACCTGCCAATAAACAGCCTATTATAGGCAAATTTCAAAAAGTGAAACAATAAAACGCAAAACAATTCATGATAAAACAAAATGTAAAAAGGTAGCACACAAAATATCAAACCATTAATTTGGCCACCAAATATTGTGATTAATAAATTGTAGAAATGTATAACATTTTAAACACATTTGACAGCTTGTCCAACCTGACATTTATGAAAATTACTCAGAACACAGTTCAGCTTAGCTTTAAATATACAGTAATTATATAGCCGACTCTTTAGTTAACCACTGATAGTCACTTGTTTACTCAACAGCTACTTTTAAAAAATATGATGAAAAATGTACTTCAGTTTGGATGACAGAAATTACACAACATTTAAGAGGGATTTGAAGTATGATGTTTGAAACAAACATACAAAACCACTGCAGGAGAAAAAAACACAAGTGTTATTTAACTTTTAAGTCAACAGTATACCTCAAATCAAACAATTGATTGCATGCAAAAAGTCTGCGGTCATCCTCACAGAAAAACATACCCAAAGTATCTGGCATGAAATGGATAACTGCTTGTTTGTTCGGGTCTGTGGGTAATTATATTTACAATGATCTCTGCTGTGTACTGGTGGGACCAATCAGCATATGGAGAGATTGAATACAGAGGCACTGTTATGACAAATTATGGTTCTCATACACCAGCTGGAGGAAAGCCCCTGTCTTGAAAGATACATGTAAAATGCTCCTTGTGTACCAAAATCTTTCCTTACTGATCACTGCCTTTTCACACCTGTCGTGTTTTGTATAAGTTTGGGTAGTCATTTTGAGAGTGTCATGCTGGTTGGAATCGAAACACAAGAACAATACACTTAAGATTTACTTCAAAAAAGTTCTGAGCTGAAATGTCCACTGAGTGGCACTAAAAGTTAGTTAAAATTTTCTTCCGAACAGATGAAATTTATTACATAACTTTAAAGGGATAGTTCACCCAAAATGAAAATTCTCTCATCATTTACTCAACATCATGCCATCCCAGATGTGTGACTGTCTTTCTTTAACAGAACACAAACAAAGATTTTTAAAAGAATGTCTCAGCTCTGTAGGTCCATACAATGCAAGTGAATGGTGATCAGACATTTGTAGCTCCAAAAATCACATAAAGGAAACACAGAAGTAATCAATAAGACTCCAGTTGTTAAATCTATATCTTCTGAAGCGATATAATACGTATGGGTGAGAAACAGATCAAAATTTATGTCATTTTTTACTCTAAATCTCAACTTTCACTTTTACATCTGAAAGTCACACGTGGTGCCTGTTTAGGATATGCCCTAAGCTGAATACCTGATTCGGAAAGGCATGAATAATGACTTCAAAATGAATAATGGATTCATCTGAATAATATAAAAAGTATTCGTATGACTGATTATCCAAGAAGCATAAGGATAAAGCAACATTTTAAATAAACATATCCAAAATTACAATGAATTTATGAATCTGTGCGCCAATATTTCTAAAGTTTAAACCTTATTCTTTTTCAAAACAAATGGGCACTGTCTCGACATTGTTTGCGGTCTCTGCTTATTGTGCACGTCTGGAGCTTGTCAAGTGTAACATTAACTAAGATCAAGGCCGTAACCATGTCTTGAACACTGGGAGGGACCAAACCATTTTGGGGGTGGGGGCATCACAGGTTTTGAGGTCACAAATATAATGGTCATCTTTGGTCCTTTAATATATTTGTCAGGGTTGTATGTGTTTTGTTCCATGCCATGTTTGTTCCTGTCATGTGATCTTGTCATGTGGTCCCCTGGGCATGTGATTTCATGTTTCCCTCCATGTTCATATGTCTTGTTTTCATTGGTTTATTGTCTTGTTAGCTTGTTATCAGTTCTGTTTTGTCATTGGTTATCATTGTCATGTTTCTCCCTTGTCCATGTATTTAAGCCTAATGTTTGCCATTGTCCATTGTCGGGTATTGTGTGTTGTAATTAGAACCCAAAAGATATGGGATTTTTGAGACCGATACCGATTTTAGAGGGGTAAAATTCACAGATTACCGATATGGTGGCCGATATAGTTAATTTTTGAGCTGATCTTTTCTATGTGGATTGTGCACTGATTTTGCACCGATATGACTATGCAAAGGTACTCAGAAGGCTGCTTTCTTAAACAAATATTTTTAACAAAGAATATTTGACATTATTATTATACATTGTCAACAAATTCTAGAAATGAACACTGAGAAAATAAAGAATAAATAAAAATACAATAAATAGCTTAAAAAACAGCACTGTATATTCAGTATCAGTCGGTTGCTGACCATTAAAATAAAGAATAAATCCAAATAAAATAAATAGCTAAATAAACATCAGTATTACTGTTTAGTATCAGTCAAATGCTGACTATATTAAAACTGCCGAGTCAAGATAAACAGCGGCAGCGGTGTTACACCGTATTCTGCTATACAGGTTCAGGGGAAACTTTCAATGGTGGAAAATCAGACTTTTAAATATTACATATTATAAATGCAATGACTGGAATTGTTCAGTTGAAGGGGGTACCAAACTGTGAATCCTGAACAAAACAGTTTGGTGAATACATGTTTACACATTAGCTTCTACTCAGCTGACAACAATGAAAGTAGCTACGTGGTTTGCTAGTTAGCTATAAGCTCATTGTCATGGAGAGTAAAAGATGAACCAGCATTGCATCTCACCAACTAGGAAACAACATAGTGTGAAATCAACACTCAACAGACACAATCCACCACCGCACCGTTGTCTTCTGAGCTGCAAAAATATGCTCTGATGTTTACCTTTCAATCTGCTACATTACTTACTGCACTGACAAACTATTGCTGGCTAACAGCAAACAGACATGAGTAACATGTTTGTCAGGGCCAGGGTTAACGTTATATTAGTTATATTGAAAAGGGAAAATGATGGGGTCATTTTTTAATAACTTTCCAGTATGTATTTCACAAACTAGTTAGCAGCTTACCGAGAAGAGATCACTCAACTCAGCACCGCCTAACTCCGCCCTGTCTGCAGAGCCACCGTCAGCCCAGAGTCAGCTCTGTAAACAATGGAGTCGGAGCACGCTCTGCTGGACAAACTATGTCATGACACCAATTCTAAAGAATTGTTTTCTGCATTATATGTTCTGAAAAAAAGTTTTCATATCTGCGCATATCAGTAAAATATACGCCGATACCGATATATCGGTGAAAGGCTAATATCGGCCGACCGATATATCGGTCAGGCACTAGTTGTAATGTTGTTTGGAATTCAAGTCAAATCATGTTATGTCAAGTCAAGTTATGTCAAGTCTAGTTTAGTTCATGTTTTGTAGTCACGTTTTTGGTTTTCATGCTTCTAGTAATAAACTGCACTTGGGTTCTACACTTCAGCCCATCGTTACAATAGTGAAGGCACTGAATGCAACAATTGTCTGAATAAAGTCTTGAAATGCAATAAAGTCTCAAAATTTTATAATTTTTGGTTTTAAAAGATACATGTATTTTTAAAGTTCACAGAGTACAAGACAAAGACTGTGTCTGCATTGCTAGCAATTTGCCTGTTTCAGTCATTTTTTCTTTCTTTTTTGTGCTGTCCCAAAAAAGATTAATATAATTTGACTTTCTTTTCATCACTGATGTATCTGTAAAATTACGACTGTGTCAGCTGACTAGCTAAAATAAAATACACAAATTATCTCAAGTTGTCCCTTTGTTTTTTTCTCCCAGTAGAATCTTAGCATAATATTTTTTTCAAGAATCCTAACGCTGCTCTTTTCCATACAAAATCAGTTTATATCGACCACTGCTGTCAAGGTCCAAAGAGAAAAAATGATTCTTTTAACTGGTGGCTCATTTTTTGAGCACAAACCTGACAAGACACACTCAAAATAAAATGGTCTCTTTTAAAAGAAGACTCTTAGGAGATGCTGTACAAAATTCCCATTTAGCATTTTAAACTTGAGTCACGCCTTCTTTGATTTCATTAGCTATCTCATATGGCATTGACGAGCGATGTTAGACTACTGAGCATGGTAAAAATGAAACTTTTTTAAACCATTATGTTTGACGTTGTCTACCACCCCTGGAGTCGCAAGTTCGAATCCAGGGTGTGCTGAGTGACTCCAGCCAGGTCCAGTGAGAGTGAATAGTGACTGTGACTAACATTCTGCCAAAAATCTAATTTTGTGTTGCTCAGAAGAGATAAATTCATACAGGCTTGAGGGTGAGTAATGATTTACCATCTTTCTGAACTGTGTTCTTAATCCCTATCAGGTGAAATGATGATTATGGAGGCTTTTCTTTTTTTTCTTTCTAATGTCCTTTCTTTTGTTTTTGTCTCCGGACAAAAACTTTTTACTCAGAAAAGTGAATGACCAAATGTCCGAAGGACAAGCACACAACAATGCTTAATATCGAGCCCTGAATGTAATTATCTGGTTAAAACTTCATTCCAAAAATAAAGTCTTAACTGCTCAATAGAGTACCCTATTCATCTATTAGGAATATTCCTCCTTATGTAAAATGAAGAAACTGAAACATCCTCCGTCTTCTGCAATAAACTGAATGGCATCTATGCTAATTTTATTTTATTTGTTTCCCTGTCTCAACCTCGGGACTCCTATCCTGAGGTCACCAGAACCGGCTGGATCCAGCTCCATTCCTGATTCGTGTTGGACTCCACTGCTACATGTCGCTGTGTGATGACGACAAATAGCAGCCGGTGCCAGCCAAACATCACTTCAGTCTATTACGATGGACTTCAGAGGATGAACTGATGCCAACTCCAACCATAAAACATGGGATACTTCATATGCCAATGCCTGAACCTTGGACTTAGAATAGATCTCACCGAACTTACCGGCCAGGTTGAACTGCGATGCACCTAACTGGTCTCTTCCTGCATCACCTCGGTCTAATGATGGACTACCCTCTTGAAATGGAATACATAGACTATCAATTAATTGCCAACAAAACCCTTCATCAGCCCACTAACAAGGACAGTGCATCTATGTGAACTTCTGCAGTTAATCCAGGATGGACTTCAAAGACATTAGTCATTAATCTTACAGTTCATACAAAATCTTTGTTTAAACACTGACCCTTAACACTTACTTAGTTTAATCATTTTAAACCATGACTTGCACTATACATAAGTAATATTTGCATTATATTCATGATGTTAGCCAGAGGGGAACTGGCCCCCACAGTGAGTCTGGTTTCTCCCAAGGTTATTTTTCTCCATTAACCAACATCTTATGGAGTTTTGTGTTCCTTGCCACAGTCGCCTTCGGCTTGCTCACTGGGGTTATAAATACAATTATTATTTAAGTACTTATTTTTAAACACAATTCACAATCATATTTTATCAAACTACACAATGATGACTAAGACATTATAGATATTACAGTTTTATCTTCTGTTAATGCCTGATCTTCTGTAAAGCTGCTTTGAAACGATGTGTGTTGTGAAAGGCGCTATACAAATAAAAATGACTTGACTTCTTCTTCTACTTTTAAACTGTGCTAAATTTGAAAATGTTAAGTGCTCCTGAACTCTGGAAAGGTGCTATATAAATTGAACATGATTATTATTAGCCTATTATTATTATTATTATTATTATTATTATTATTATTATTTAACTAAATAATGGTGTCCTATCATAAAAATTATTGATTGACTTATGAGACTTTCACCTGTTTGTAGGCTATATTGATTTTATTTTAATTTCTTTTAATGTTTGAATTTGTATTTCTTATTCACCGCAAAATGTGTGCTTGACATTTCACATTTTGCGTGACACCTCCTGCCTCCAGAATATTGTTGTTAAACATGCACAGACAAAAGAAAATTCTGTTTCATGCAGATATTAATCTCAGAAATACCAGGAGAAACCACAGTTAACAACATATTCCACAGTTAATGTAGCCAACAAATGTAGCTTCATCTGATAAAAAAATAAAAAATAAAAAATAAAATAAAAAATATTTGTTTAAATAATAACTGTATAATGATAATAATAATAATAATTATTAGGCTATTATTAAAAACTATAAATGTGAGAGTAACTTTTAAAAATGGGCATTTAATTTAGTTTTGACGTACTTCCAGTTTAAGCCTCATTCACACCCGGTTCTATCCGGATACAAATACAAAGACAGATACAAATACAGATAATAGCTTTGCTGCACACCCCTAGTACCTGTCTACACAGCTGAGATATTTTTCTAAAAATCTTTGTGTTCTGCTGAAGAAAGAAAGTCATACACATCAAGGATGGTATGAGGGTGAGTAAATGATGAAAGAATTTTCATTTTTGGGTATCCCTTTAATGCTGTAGGGAGTTTTAAATCCATAAAACCAACGTCTCAACCCTAAATACTAAACCTATTCGATAGTGTCATAATAAGTCAATGTGACATAAAAATCACAATTGTTGATTTTCAATTATGTCATTTTGTGTTGCTTCTGTGACACATTTGGCTTACATATTGACTCCCGTGCTCTTCAGGACTGCATCAGAAACAGATGCCGAAGTCTGCTTTTGGGGTCCACATGATGAAGTGTGGGACTCTTGCACAAGCAGCAGTATTTGATGCCTTTGGAGTGAGAACTTGCTGCAATTAAATTCATTGTTGTTTGAGAACCTCTGATGTTCATTTAAGTTCAGGAAAATGCTGTGATAAACAAGCCATGTGAAAAATCATTTTGCAAATGGGACCAGATAACCAGATGACCATTAAAAACAGCCCAGGTCCATTTCTCCTTGTATGATATTCTCTGGAAGAAAAATGCTGCATGGTGGCTGGCTAAGTGAAGAAAATTATTCGCAAGTAAATTCCCTATAAAGCCATTAATATATTAGAATAGATCCATACCAATACATCTATGTAGCCTAATTTTTGGATTGATAGCGTAAAATTCACGTGTCACGTGTCACGTGGAGGAAGAGTCAGGAAGCTCGTCATTGTTTACAAGAGAAACTTGTGCCGTTCACAAACCAAAACAGTCCAAAACAATTTCAAAACAATATAAAATAAAAATACAAATCCTTTCCAAATAATAATAATAATAATAATAAAAAAAGATGTAATCAAGGACGCACTTCCTGATTCCTTCTCCATGTGACGCGTGACCTTACCAACGAGCTTACATTATCCCTCTCGTGAGCGCACGTCACAGAGATGTACGGAAGCGAACATTTGTAGTTAAAAAGTATATAAGTATTGTTTTGTTTCTAAAAATAATCAATCGCTTGTATTCAGAAGAACTTTATTTGTTGACTGGAGTCGTGTGGATTATTTTGATGCACCCTAAATATGCATTTTGTACCGTCAAATAATGGAGTACATTCATTTGCATTGTTTAGAGGAGGAGGCCTGAAATGAAATCCTCAAAGTCTTAAATTCTGTTTTGATGAAGAAAGAAACTCAGATGCATCTTGGATGGGCTGAGGGTGAGTAAATTATCAGCAAAATTTCATTTTTGGGTGAACTATTCCTTTAAGTGACAAACATAGTAATGCATTCCCAGTGAATAAGGTATCATTGTGTCCATCCTTAGGAGTTTTCTTATTTGTCATTCTTACAGAGAAACTTAATAAATAATATTCTGTAGCTTCATCTGGACTTGATGATAAAATACAATTAAACATCATGGTTCCTTGTGTAACCTCCATTCCCTGATGGAGGGAACGAGACGTTGTGTCGATGTAGTGACACTAGGGTCACTGTTGGGAGCCCGAGACACCTCTGTTCTTTGATAAAAGGCCAATGAAAATTGGCGAGTGGTATTTGCATGCCACTCCCCCGGACATACGTGTATAAAAGGAGCTGGTATGCAACCACTCATTCAGGTTTTATGCTGAGGAGCCGATATAAGGTCCGGCCATTTCAGCGGGTAGTTCAGCATTGTGGCAGGAGGGACACAACTTCTCGTTCCCTCCATCAGGGAACAGAGGTTACACAAGTAACCATGACGTTCCCTATCTGTCACTCACTCGACGTTGTGTCGATATAGTGACACTAGGGGTCCCTACACGAAAGGCCACAATTGGCTGAACTGTGTTACGTGAACTGGCGGTGTGTGGTGGGCAGACTAATGTGTGCCTCATAGCCAGCACACCAGGTCGACACATAACCTCCCCCAACATAGTTATGAGTGTCGAATGGCCCTTTTTGGGGACAAGTCGACTACCCAAGAGATAGAGACAGGCTTAACCCAGTCTTGGCCTCTTTTCCCCTTCTCTTTTTTCCACGTCTAGTCGGGGGGTGTCGCTCCCAAGGGGAAGACACAGCGGAGACCACACCTCGCCCAAAGAGAGGGGGGGATATTTAAGTGGAAGGATACATCACATGGTCTTTCCAACCATGTGGAGAGTCTTCAAGGTAGATCCTGCCCAATGGGGGAGGAGTTACTACAAACATGGAGACTGGGGCAGAGGGGCTCTGCCCATGGAAGACGCAGGTTGCCAACAGGGAACCGAATTAGCGGAATATATATATATCGCATGGGGTTAGCCTTACAGGGAACTGCCACATGTGGAGCACCTACCCCAGAACAGGACTCTTAGCAAGTGTACTGGGCCGGCAGCGAATCTCTCCGAAAACTCGACTGCCACAGGGCTCGGAGGAAGTCAACCAGGGAACAAACTTGTGACCACTACTGGGAATTAATGGTGCACGTCTTCAGCTCAAAAGGAGGTGGAAGGCGCTATGTGCAAGCGATACACCCGGCCGGATATCCTGGGCTTATCCACTTGTGTTGCGTGCCACTACCTGGGACGAAACCTGTTCCACCCGGAGGTTGTAGAACCTTGCAAAGGTGTTGGGTGTTGCCCAGCCCGCTGCTCTGCAAATGTCTGTTAGAGAGGCACCCCTGGCCAGGGCCCAGGAAGCCGCTACGCCCCTGGTAGAATGGGCTCATAGCCCTACCGGGGGTGGCATGTCCTGGGCGTGATATGCCATAGTTATGGCGTCAATGAGCCAGTGGGCGATCCTCTGCTTGGAGACAGCGCTTCCTTTCCGCTGTGCACCAAAGCAGACAAAGAGCTGCTCAAAGATTCTAAAGCTCTGCGTGCGATCCAAATAGATGCGTAAAGCATGCACCGGACACAGCAACGACAGGGCTGGGTCTGCCTCCTCCTGGGGCAGTGCTTGCAGGTTCACCACCTGGTCCCTAAAAGGGGTGGTGGGAACCTTGGCCACATAGCCCGATCGGGGTCTCAGGATCATGTGAGAGTAACCCGGACCGAACTCCAGGCACATTTCATTGACAGAGAACGCTTGCAGGTCTCCTACCATCTTGATGGAAGTGAGCGCAGTCAGGAGGGCAGTCTTCAAGGAGAGTGCCTTAAGCTCAGCTGACTGCAAAGGCTCAAAAGGGGCTTTCTGTAGACCCTGAAGAACTTCAGAGAGGTTCCATGAGAGAACGAGGCACGGTCTGGAGGGATTTAGCCTCCTGGCGCCTCTTAGGAACCTGATGATCAGGTCGTGCTTCCCTAAGGACTTACCATCGACTGCGTCGTGGTGTGCTGCTATGGCGGCAACGTACACCTTCAAGGTGGAAGGGGACAGCCTCGCTTCCAACCTCTCCTGCAGGAAGGAAAGCACTAATCCGATTGCACATCTCTGGGGGTCTTCCCGTCGGGAAGAACACCACTTAGCGAACAGACGGTACTTAAAGGCATGCAGGCACCTCATTGAGGGGGCCCTAGCCCGAGTGATCGTGTCTACCACCGTCCCGTCCAGGGGCCAGACATGGAGATTCCAGTGGTCTTGTCGCGGGTGCCAGAGGGTGCCCCGTCCCTGAGAAAGAAGGTCCTTCCTCAGGGGAATTTGCCATGGGGGAGCTGTGCAAGTAGACAAGTAGGCACACTGGGGGAAATGCATATTTGCATAGGCCAGGGGGCCAGCTGTGTGCCAGCGCGTCTATGCCGAGGGAAGCCTCGGTGAGGGCGTACCAGAGCGGACAGTGGGAGGATTCTTGGGAGGCGAACAGGTCCACCTGTGCCCGTCCAAATCGACTCCAAATCAGCTGGACCACCTGAGGGTGGAGTCTCCACTCTCCCCTGAGGGTATCCTGCAGACTCCACCTGAGGGTGGAGTCTCCACTCTCCCCTGAGGGTATCCTGCCATGACAGCGTGTCCGCTGTAGTGTTGAGGTTGCCCGGGATGTGAGTGGCTCACAGTGACTTGAAGTGCTGCTGACTCCAGAGGAGGAGACATCGGGTGAGTTGTGACATACAACGGGAGCGCAGACCGCCTTGGCAGTTGACATTTGCGACTGTTGCCGTGTTGTCTGTCTGAACTAACAAGTGCTTGCCCTGGATCAATGGCCGGAACCTCCGCAGGGCGAGCAGAATCGCCAACAACTCGAGGCAGTTGATGTGCCGATGCAGTCGCGGACCCATCCAGAGACCAGCGGCTGCATGCCCATTGCAAACAGCACCCCAGCCCATTTTGGAGGCATCTGTCGTGACCACGACGCGCCTGGAGACCAGTTCTAGAAGAACACCTGCCTGTAGAAACGAGAGGTCGGTCCAAGGGCTGAAAAGATGGTGACAGACCGGCGTGATGACCACGCAATGTGTCCCGTGGCACCATGCCCATTTCGGGACTCGAGTCTGTAGCCAGTGCTGAAGCGGCCTCATATGCATCAACCCAAGTGGGGTGGCCACCGCCGAGGATGCCATATGCCCCAGGAGCCTCTGAAAAAGTTTCAGTGGAACCGCTGCTTTCTGTTTGAACACCTTCAAACAGGCCAGCACCGACTGGGCGTCCTCGTTCGTAAGAGTCCAACTCCAAACCAAGAAAAGAGATACTCTGAACCGGGAGGAGCTTGCTCTTTTCCCAGTTGACCCGAAGCCCTAGTCGGCTGAGGTGTGAGAGCACCAGGTCCCTGTGTGTGCACAACATGTCTTGAGAGTGAGCTAGGTTTAGCCAGTCATCGAGATAGTTGAGAACGCGAATGCCCACCTCCCTTAACGGGCAAGGGCAGCCTCTGCGAACTTCATGAAGACGCGAGGAGACAGAGACAGGCTGAAAGGGAGGCTGATACACCTGATCCTTGAATGCAAACCTCAGGAAGTGTCTTTGTCGAGGAAGGATAGAGACGTGGAAGAATGCATCCTTCAGGTCTACCGCCGCAAACCAATATTGATGTCGGACGCTCACCAGAATGCGTTTTTGCGTCAGCATCTTGAACAGGAGTCTGTGTAAGGCCCGGTTCAGTACTCGCAGGTCCAAGATTGGCCGCAACCCATCGCCTTTTTTCAGTACGATGAAGTAGGGGCTGTAAAACCCCTTCTTCATCTCGGCTGGAGGGACAGTTTCTATTGCGCCCTTCCGTAGGAGGGTAGCGATCTCTGTGCGCAAGGTAGCAGCATTTTTGCTCTTGACCAAGGTGAAGTGAATACCGCTGAACCTGGGCGGGTGCCTGGCGAACTGAATTGCGTAGCCGAGTCGGACGGTCCGGATCAGCCATCGCGACGGATTGGAAATTGCGAGCCACGCGTCCAAGTTCCACGCAAGGGGGACCAAGTGTACAACGTCGTCGGACGTACCGGCAGGTGGGGCCTCGCGGCAGGGTGGAGCTTTAGGTGCCACACCACGTCGTGGCTGTGCTGAGTCTAGGGACATCGAAGCACTTGCCTGGCTCCTTATGACCACCCCCGGAACAGCCTGGGACCTCTGTGGGTTCTTTGGTGTCAGCTGTGAGACGGGTGGTGTCTGCTTCCTGCAGTGGGCTCCACGCCGGGGCAAGGCCAAAGGGGTGGGCTGCGGTGGAGCCGGTGCAGTCACCACAGGGATATGCCCTTGGCAACGAGCAGATGGGGTGCGGGATCTTGAGCCACGCCGGGGCAGGATGTGCCAGATTGCCTCCGTCTGCTGCTTCACTGCCTAGAACTACTGGGCAAAGTCCTCGACAGTGTCGCCGAATAGGCCAGCCTGGGAAATGGGGGCAGCAAGGAACCATGTCTTGTCGGCCTCACCCATCTCGACCAGGTTGAGCCAAAGGTGGCACTCCTGGACCACTTGTGTGGCCATCGTCCGTCCGAGAGACCGCGCCGTGACCTTCGTCGCTCGAAGAGCGAGGTCGGTAGCTAAGCGCAGTTCCTGCATCAAATCTGGGGTGGAACTACCCTTGTGCAGTCCTTTCAACGCCTTGGCTTGGTGGACCTGCAGGAGAGCCATGGCGTGCAGGGCAGAGGTGGCTTGTCCAGCAGCGCTGTAGGCTTTAGCCGTCAAGGACGACATGAGCCTACAGGGCTTGGACGGGAGCTTAGGACGTCTGTGCCAGATGTCGGCACTCTGCGGGCATAGGTGCACCACGAGTGCCTTATCCAGGCGAATCGCCGTATAGCCCCTGGCCGCCCCGCCATCGAGGGTAGTGAGAGCGGGGGAACTGCGGAATCGGGGCCGGGCAGTAAAAGGTGCCTCCCATGATTTCGTCAGCTCCTTGTGCACTTCTGGGAAGAATGGCTTTGGAGCGGGGTGTGGCTGCTTTGAGTGGTGCCGCGAGCCCAGGAACCAATCATCAAGCCGTGAGGGTTCAGGGGAGAGTGGAGGGTTCCACTCTAACCCGACACTTGCGGCCATCCGGGAAAGCATGTCCATCATTTCGGCATCAGCCTGTGACTGGGCAATCGTCCCCGAAGGGGGAAGCCCAGCTGAGGCTTCTGCGTCCGACTGGACAAGCCCGCTCTCCGATGCTGCGCTCGAGAGCTCATCATCTTCGAGGGCTTCGAACAAGAGGCCAGACTCACCGTGAGACAAACCAGCGAACTCATCCGGAAGCCCGACTGGGGCAGACGAGCGTGCTGGGGAATGGGAGGTCCGCGGGGGGATACCCGGCAGAGACGATCCCATTGGGGTCCCCAAATTACCCCCAGTGCTAGCCGTGCTGGCCTCATACCTGTAGGTAGAATGTGAATGGGGAGCTGCTGTGAGAATGAGAACATGAAACAAACGCTGCCTCCATGTGTGTCGTGCCCAGACATGAAAGACAGCAATCATGACCATCCGAAGTTGAGAGATAACGACCGCAACCAGGAATAACACACAATCGGAAAGGCATCTTTAAAAAGACGCGTCTTTAAAAAGACGTTCCATGTGTTGCGCTCTTTTAGAGAAATATATGCTCTTTTAGAGGAAAAAAGCTCTTTCAGAAAATATACTCTCTTGTTTTCTGCCGAAGCGCCCAGGGGAGTTCTCTGCAGTGCACCAGCGCAGAGGAGGGAGAAGCTGCTGAAATGCGCCGTCAGATCCAGCAGAGGTGAATGAACAGTAGAATTCAGCTCAATGAGCATGACCGTTCGGCTCCGAAGAGAAAATCTGAATAAGTGGTTGCATACCAGCTCCTTTTATAGCCGTATGTCCTGGGGAGTGGCATGCAAATACCACTCGCCAATTTTCATTGGCCTTTTATCAAAGACCAGTGGTGTCTCGGGCTCCCAAGAGTGACCCCTAGTGTCACTACATCGACACAACTTCGAGTGAGTGACAGATAGGGAACAAAGAAACCCCACAGAGGAAAGACCAGCAAAAGCCAACATCATCAGTAGGGCCACAAATCATCTCTCTCTTTACCCAACGTGATCTCATGAGAATTCGTATGTATTTTTATGTAAAGTTTGGTTCAAGCAAACGTACATTCTTTTACGTTTGCATAGACAGCGAAACTTACAATATTGACAGCATCTAAATGTCATCATTTTACGTATTAACACCAATAGAAAATTTTTTGTGTGTACTGTTTGAATTAATATTAAATAATTCATAAAATTAATCAGTTAATTACATTTAATTTACAATCAATGAGATTAGTTAAATACCATCACATTTATTTAACGCAGTTGACATTATAATATGACATTTTAACGGTTTCATTCAGTTCAGTGTGATTTCTGCAGCCCTATACAACGTTTTAAAGGAGTATATCACTTTAATCAAGACTACATTTTAAAATGTTAAAATGAATACAAACTAAGTAATTGTTTAATCATTTTTAAAGCATTTAATTAGATTTTTGTTTGAAATGAGACACAAAAGGAGTTATCAGAATATGCCACAAAGCAAAATAAACAACAAAAAACTCAATAAAACAATAATAAAATGAATCCATAATTTTTTTTTAGCTATAATCCAAATCTTCAGACTGCTTTCTGTGAAGAACAGACTCAAATTCAAGCCTTTTATTCAACAGTCTCCATCTGCCGCAGCACCGTCGTGCCCGCTGTAACCGTCAACATACGTTGGTTTAATTCTCAAAATTCTCGCCTCAAGCATTATGTCCAGCGGTTTTACGGCAGTGATGTCGAATGCTCACTGGCTCTCAAGTGTCTCATGACCATTTGCGACATGTCGTATTCTGTGATGTATAAGTTTGAATGAGATATGACAGCGCCGTTATGGAGTGCATCAGGAGAAGATTTACAGCGATTAATAATTAAATTCTACTCTCCACCTCACACAATGCTATTGTATGCCGTCAGGGAGCACATCAGATGCAGCGCATTGCCCTTTGGACTATTTTTGTACTGAATTTAGCAATTTTTCTGAAACATTTTTTTGATTAAATTTATCTGCCTGTTAATTGTTTTATATGCTTAATAAATGGTTATGGTTAGGTTTAGGAGTAGGTGTGGGATTAGCGGCTCTAAATTATATATAAATTAGTATATTGTAACACAAATTATTGCTACTGTACATTAATCTACTTGTTACATGTTTTTATATATGTTGAGGGGTTGAGGTAGGGTTAAGGGATCTAAAATATCTATAAAACAGTAAAAATGTACAAATATATTTATAATCGATTGATATATTCAAATATACTGGTGGCCAAAAGTTTGGAATAATGTACAGATTTTGCTATTTCGGAAGGAAATTGGTACTTTAATTCACCAAAGTGGCATTCAGCTGATCACATAGTATAGTCAGGACAAACCTGATGTAAAAAACAGCATGATCACTATTTGAAAAAAGTAATTCAAAAAAAGTCTAGATCAAATCTAGACAGGCCCCATTTCCAGCAGCCATCACTCCAACACCTTATCCTTGAGTAATCATGCTAAATTGCTAATTTGGTACTAGATACAACACAGTTGAAAGCTATTAAGTTAGTTAAATAAACTTAACATTGTCTTTGTGTTTGTTTTTGAGTTGCCAAAGTATGCAATAGACTGGCATGTCTTAAGATCAATATTAGGTCAAAAAATTGCAAAAAAGAAACAGCTTTTACTAGAACTCGTCAATCAGTCATTGTTTTGAGGAATGAAGGCTATACAATACTTTAAATTGCCAAAAAACTGAATATTTCATACAAAGGTGTACACTACAGTCTTCAAAGACAAAGGACAACTGGCTCTAACAAGGACAGAAAGAGATGTGGAAGGCCAGATGTACAACTTAACAAGAGAATATGTACATCAGAGTCCTTAGTTTGAGAAATAGACGCCTCACATGTCCTCAGCTGACAGCTTCATTGAATTCTACCCGCTCAACACCAGTTTCATGTACAACATTAAAGAGAAGACTCAGGGGTGCAGGCCTTATGGGACGAATTGCAAAGAAAAAGCCAGAAAACAAAAGAAACAAAATGAAAAGGTTAGAGTGGGCAAAGAAACACAGACATTGGACAACAGATAATTGGAAAATAGTGTTATGGATCTATGGACCATTTTGAGCTTTTGTGGGATCAGCTAGACTGTAAAGTGCATGAGAAGTGCCCGACAAAACAGCCACAAGTGGCAAGTGCTACAGGAAGCGTGGGGTGAAATGTCACCTGAGTATATGGACAAACTGACAGCTAGAATGCCAAGGATCTGCAAAGCTGATTTTTTGATGATAACTCTTTGAAATAGTTTAAGAAGTTCACGTTATTAATGTCCTGACTATCAGCTGAATGCCACTTTGGTGAATAAAAGTACCAATTTCTTTCCATAAGAGCAAAATCTGTACATTATTCCAAACTTTTGGCCGCCAGTGTATTTGTAATGGATTTGTCAGTATTTTATATTTCTACAGTTGTAAATACATAAAGATATTTACGTTTTAGATGCTTTCGAACGTCCATATTGTACGTTTTAGTATCTATCCAAACATACAAACATGTACGTTTAAATGTTACAAATATTAACACACAAATAGTTACATATATTATTGAGATCAGGCTGCTTTATGAGCCTGAAAAAGCTGTTGAAGGCTCTACTCTCATGAGTATTTGCTTAGAAATGATGAAGAACCTGACCTTCAGCTGACAACGGTGACTCTGCATTCTTGTTAGATTGATACTCTGTATTCTCAGGAATAGTTTGGATGCTGGTTCCCTGCAACAGTACTGCTGGTGACAGTTCTGCTGGTGCTTACAGAAATATGTTTCTCTATTGATTTAGTTGAAACACTGATTACGCTGCACTGATTTTGGGTTGATAAGGTCAATGAGTGTCAAAGCAAATTAGATTGAGAATTTTACCATGCAGACAATATTGTAACATCCTTCGTAGGGAATATCCACAAGAGGGCAGTTTATCATGATCTGCTTCCCACAAGAAGGATGATGCTTTTGAAATGCCATGGGGCTCTGACAGATGCCATTTTAGAACTACCACACAGGTAATTGCTTCCATTCCCTCTTTTCCCCATTCAATTCCTTCTCTTCCAAGGACTGTATTTACTAGGAAAAAATAAATAAAAAATACCTCCATTAACAGTATGTGTTTAAAAAATCTACACTGGATATGTGCTATTACCAATCTACACAAAATGTTTCACAGGTGACTGTGTACCAAAGTATGTACAGTTTAAGCCCCACATGCCTCTATGTCCTGAGATTTTGATTTTTCAGGCATCAGAGCTACTTCTAGCTTGTTTTATAGATGACAGGCTTAAAGTTTTGCTCTCCTCTCTTGACCCGGTCTACCCTTCTGCACAGACACATGGCAGTCTTGATGATATGAGGGAAACAATTCCTTCTGATATTCCTGGTGCATCATGGAAAAAGTGTTTCAGGAGAAAAATAAGGCCTGGGGGAAAATGAAACTGAATATTTCTAATTATATTTTTATTGAACAATTGCATGAATGAATATTTTAAAGAAACCTCAAAAATCAATTAAATATATTCATTAGTCTTTATTAAAACATCTATATTTAGCTTAAAGGAATTGTTCACTCAAAAATGAATATTTTGTCACCATTTACTCACTCTCTTGTTCTTTTAAAAATGCAGGACTTTCTTCTGTGGAACAAAAAAGGAGAAATGCTGACGAATGTATTGGACACTTTTTTCCATTTAATGAAAGTGATTGGGGGTTTGGGCTGTACACTTGTAACCAATGGTGGGGGTAACGCGATAAAAGTAATGCGCGTTACGTAATCATATTACTTTTTCGAGTAAAGAGTAAAGTAACGCAATATTTTTATTTTATTTTAGACCATAATATCAGAGTTACTTTTTGAATAAAGTAACGCGTTGCTTTTGTACACATCTACTGTCCCTGTATTGCGAGAAATCAGGAGTAAAAGGGTGCAAACTTCGGGGAGGAGATGTAGTGCGTGATGGGCATTGTAGTTCAATAGAGTGTGAGGTCAGAAACTATTTAGCAGCGACGAGTCACTCCTATTTAAATGAATGTGAGAAATTGGAATGCCCAACCAAGAAGCTCTAGCACCCAACAGTCAATAGATGTAAAAAGGAAGTCCCGCCTTGCAGGTAAAAGAGCCAGTCACCTTTTAGATACAGATATCGCCTGTCAGTCAACTGTAGAACGCACATGCGCATTTCGTGTTTTAGCGTAATATGAGGTCAACATTTGGTTGAGTGAAACGCGATTGATTCATGTGTTAATGCACACTGCATTAAAAAAAATCAGTAAACACGTTTAGGCATAGGGATTATAAGACTAGTCTTCCACTGGCCATGACATGATACACAGGGTGAAATACTCCTCAATTCACTGACTTATGCAGCCGAACTGCTCCATGTTACAGCTCCCCTGTAACTGGGAGAATGGGATGAGAAAATCTGACACTGGATCAGTGACTCCGAACAATGTTCTACATCGATTGTGTACACAGAGAAAATGTCTTGGTTTCTAAAAATATTCTGAATTTTTGTTTTATAATATACAAGTAGTTTGATTCATGAAACAAATAGTTTTTATGATATCTTGGTAGCATTAAAAACGATCCCATTTAAGTTGTATCAACATGTACCTTTGAAGTTGTATGCGATCAACCAGTAGCATCTGTATGCACCGTGGATCAACTCAAAACAAGCGTGCACTGAGATGACTTAAGTAAAAAAATATTATTTTATTATCAGACACATTCAGTGAACATGTTAGGCTGGCATTCCCTACTGAATTTGATCCTGACTTTTGAAAAACATTTTAAGTTGACTCTGATATTATCGATGGGCACAGCACATGATGACATAGACTATATAGCCAAAAGTTTGAGGACACCCCCTACTAATTAACAAATTTGGTTACTCCATTAAATCCAGTAAAGAAAAATCTTAATGTTTCTTTATGTAATGGCTTGGACTTTGTATGCTTCCAAATATGTGGCAACTGTCTGGGGATAGCCCTTTTCTGTTCCAGCATGACAATGCCCCTGTGAACAAAGTGAGGTCCATAAAGAAATGGTTTACTGTGTCTGGCGTGGAAGAAATTGACTGGCCTGCACAAAGCCCAGACCTGAACCCCACTGATCACTTTTGGGGTGAAGTGGAACAGCAACTGTAAGTCAGGCCCCATCGACCAACATCAGTTCCTGACCTCTTACTATGTTGTTTTGACATGAGTGCTGTACAGTAGCTAGCATGACCTGTAATATCTCTTGTATGCAATGCATGGCTTATTTGTATGGAAAGCTTAGCATAGCAGAAGAGAAAGTGGCTGTGAGAAAAAAGTAACACAAAAGTTACAAAACGCTTTACTTTCCATAAAAAAATAAAAAAATAAATAATAAATAAAAAAATAAAATAAAAAAACTTTATAATTAATTAAGTAACTTTTTTAAGGAGTAACGCAATATTTGAATGAGTTACTTTTAAAAGTAATGTTACCCAACACTGCTTGTAACCTGCAATTGTTACTTTAAATAGCTATTTCTATCTGGCCTAACCATTAAAATGTGTATTGTTGGTGTAGCCTAATGTATTCAGGTTCAGAGTTGGTAAATAATATTCTTGACTTGAATCAACCTAATTAATTTAGATACTACCACAGAAAACACAATTTTAGGTTAACACTTTTTTTATTTGTATAGTATCCTAAGTGACACAAAAGCAACACAAAGTATGATAAAAGTAGTCCATACAATTTATTTTGACTTATAATTTATATTCCAAGACTTCTAAAGCCATGCAATAGCTTTGGCCTAGATTTACTGAAGGTCTGTGTGTATAAAAACATGTGCAAACTTGATAGCACGTACAAAAAAATCTGAGCTGATCAGATTGTGTCTTTCAGATGCGCCAAACAGCATGTCTTTGCAATTTTTGCATTTCCCAAAAATGAATATGCAATTTAGAGGCATGCCTCCAAATGAGCAAAATATAGGGCGTTGTCGATACAACTGAATCAGATTACATGTGCAAAGTGATTTATCAAGCCTGAAAGCCATTTCAGAAATGGAAACTGTGAGAGAAAACTAATACGAATGAAAGGCAGGTATTAAATCTGATTCAAGCTGTGCAACCTGCTCACACTCTGTCAAAAAAGGAGACTTTGAGATCAGAGAATACATAGAATACCTATTGTACCCATTGATGTTGTATTCAGTTTTATTCAGTTATTTTAGAACTTGAAATCATAACTGATAACATAATGATGATCATACAACTCTTATAACACTGATAAAAATAGGCTACTAACAATTTACACCAAATTATGTTGTATTTCAATGTTTTAAACTGTTTTTTACTGGTGAAATATTTTAAGCGGCGGTTCTCTGTAGTGCTTAATTGAATTAGCACGCATTATTTGGAATCTTAGTAAATGGGGTCTTTGTTCGAAGAACAGCTCAAAATGTAAGTCTTTATTCATTGAAAATTCCCCTCTGCTGAAGTTTGAAAAACAAAAACAAAAAAATAATTGGGGTCATTACATGTGCAAAGTCAAGTTCCCTACATGTCACTCACTCGATGTTGTGTCGATGTAGTGACACTAGGGGTCACTCTTGGGAGCCACAAACACCTCTGCTTTTTTTAAAAAAGGCCAATGAGAATTGCCGAGTGGAATTTGCATGCCACTCCCCCAGACATACGGGTATAAAAGGAGCTGGAATGCAACCACTCATTCAGATTTTCTCTTTGGAGCCGAGCGGTTCTATTCATTGAAGCTGAATTCATCCGCGAAGTTCATTCACCTCATCTGCTGGATTCTACGGCACATTTCATCGGCTTCTCCCCCTCTGCACCTGTGGAGTGCAGAGAACGCCCCTGGGTGCTTCGGCAGAACAACAAAAAGAGTATATTCTAAAAGAGTATATTTTCTTTCTAAAAGAGCGGCATACACGGAACGTCTTTTTAAAGATGACTTTCCGTTTGTGTGTTATTCCTGGTTGTGGTCGTTATCTCTCAACTTCGGACGGCCACGATCGCTGTCTTACGTGTCTGGGCGCTGCCCACGTGGAGACATCGTTCGTGGATGGGTCTTGTCCTCATTGTGAGAACATGACCATGGCAACGTTGCGGTCGCGGCTGGCATTTGTAAGAAAGCAAGCCATCCCAGCGGCTCCCCGCCTCGGTCCTTCTACCTACGGATTTGAGGCCGTGCCGGTTAGCACTGGGGGCGATTTGGGGACATCAATGGGACCACCTCTGCCGGGTATCCCCCCACGGACCTCCCATTCCCCAGCACGCTCGCTTGCCCCGGTCGGGCGCTCGGACGAGATCGCCGGTTAGTCTCAGGGCGAGTTCGACCTCTTGTTCGGAGCCCGGGAAGAAGACGAGTTATCGAGCACAGCATCAGAGAGCGGGCTCGTCCAGTTGGACGCAGAGGCTTCGACTGGGTTTCCTCCTTCGGGAATGGTCGCCCAGTCCCAGGCCGACGCGGAAATGACGGACATGCTTTCCCGGGTGGCCACGAGAACCCTCCACTCTCCCCTGAACCCTCACGGCTCAACGACTGGTTCCTGGGCTCGGGGTGCTGCCCACGGCCATGCCCCGCCCCCATTCCTTTCTTCCTGGAAGTGCATGAGGAGCTGACAAGATCGAGGGAGGCACCTTTTACTGCCCGGTCCCGGTCTTTCAGCTCCCCCGCTCTCACTATCCTCGATGGTGGAGCAGCCAGGGGGTATTCGGTGATCCCCCAGGTGGATAAGGCGCTCACGGTGCACTTGTGTCCACAGAGCGCTGCCACCTGGCACGGGTGCCCAAAGCTCCCATCCAGGGCCTGTAGGTTTACATCCCTGACAGGTAAGGCCTACGGTGCTGCTGGATAAGCCGCCTCCGCCCTGCACACCATGGCTCTCCTGCAAGTACACCAAGCCAAGGTGCTAAAAGAACTGCACGAGGGTAGTTCTGACCTGGGATTGATGCAGGAACTACGCTCAGTGACCGACCTCGCTCTCCGGGCGATGAATTATGGCGTGGTTTCTTGGGCAGGCGATGTCCACCCTGGTGGTCCAGGAGCGCAACCTTTGCCTCAACTTGGTTGAGATACAAGAGGCTGACAAGGCACGGTTCCTTGACACCCCATCTGCAAGGTTGGCCTGTTCGGCGACACCGTCGAGGATTTTGCCCAGCAGTTCTCGGCAGTGAAGCAGCAGACGGAGGCCATACAACACATCCTGCCCCGGCACGGCTCAAGACCCCGCACCCCGTCTGCTCGTCACCAAGGGCATTTGCAGCAACATCACCGCCTGCAGCAACAACACCGCCACAGACCGCCCCCATGGCCCGGCCCCAGTGTGGAGCCCAACACAGGAAACAGATGCCACCCATCTCACAGCCGGCCACTAAGTACCCAAGGAAGGCTTCACACGCCACGGGACACATCATGTGGCCATCACACCGATCTGTCACCGCCTCTTCAGTCCTTGGACCAACCTTGCATTTCTATGGGCTGGGGTTCCCCTAGAGCAGGTCTCCAGGCACGTCGTGGTTACAACAGATGCCTCCAAGATGGGCTGGGGCACCATATGCAACGGGCACACAGCTGCCGGCTCCTGGACTGGCCCACGGCTGTGTTGGCACATCAACTGCCTAGAGTTTTTGGCAGTACTGCTCGCCCTGTGGAGGTTCTGGCCATTGATCCAGGGCAAGCACGTATTGGTCCGTATTGGAAGCATACATCAACCATCAAGGTGGTCTACGCTCCCGTTGCATGTCACCTCCTCTGGAGTCAGCAGCGCCTCAAGTCGCTACGAGCCACTCACATCCCGGGCGACCTCAACACCGCAGTGGACATGCTGTCACGTAAGGTTACCCTCAGGGGAGAGTGGAGACTCCACCCTCAGGTGGTCCAGCTGATTTGGAGTCGATTCGGTCGAGCACAGGTTGACCTGTTTGCTTCCTGGGAATCCTCTCTTTGCCCGCTTTGGTATGCCCTGACCGAGGCACCCCTCGGTATAGATGCACTGGCACACAGCTGGCCCCCTGGACTACGCAAATACGCATTTCCCCCAGTGAGCCTACTTGCACAGACCCTGTGCAAGGTCAGGGAGGACGAGGAGAAGATTATCCTAGTAGTACCCTACTGGCCCACCCAGACGTGGTTCTCGGATCTCACACTCCTCACGACAGCCACCCCCTGGTGAATTCCTCTGAGGAAGGACCTTCTTTCTCAGGGACGGGCACCATCTGGCACCCACAACGAGACCTCTGGAATCTCCATGTCTGACCCTTGGGCAGGACGTGAAAGACCTAGGCTAGAGATCACTCAGGCTAGGGTGCCCTCTACGAGGTGCCTGTATGCCTTGAAGTGTCGTCTGTTCGCTAAGTGGTGTTCTTCCTGACGCGAAGACCCCCAGAGATGCATAGTTGGATCGGTGCTTTCCTTGCTGCAGGAGAGGCTGGAGGGGCAGCTGTCCCCCTCCACCCTAGCCGCTATTTCGGCTCATCACGATGCAGTAGATGGTAAGTACTTGGGGAAGCACGACTTGATCATCAGGTTCCTGAGAGGCACTAGGAGATTGAATCCTTCCAGACTGCACCTCGTCCCCTCGTGGGACCTCTCTGTAGTCCTTCGGGGTCTACAGGGAGCTCCCTTTGAGCCCTTGGAGTCAGCTGAGCTTAAGGCACTCTCTTTGAAGACTGCCCTCCTTACTGCGCTCACTTCCATCAAGAGGGTAGGGGACCTGTAGGCATTCTCTGTCAGTGAATCGTGCCTGGAGTTCGGTCCGGGTTACTATCATGTGATCCTGAGACCCCGACCGGGCTATGTGCCCAAGGTTCCCATGACCCCTTTTAGGGATCAGGTGGTGAACCTGCAAGCGCTGCCCCAGGAGGAGGCAGACCCAGCCTTGGTGTTGCTGTGTCCGGTGCTAGCTTTATGCATCTATTTGGATTGCATGCAGAGGTTTAGAAGCTCCGAGCAGCTCTTTGTCTGCTTTGGTGGACAGCAGAAAGGAAGCGCTATCTCCAAACAGAGGTTCGCCCACTGGGTCATTGACGCCATCGCGATGGCATATCAGGCTCGGGACGTGCCACCCCCTGCGGGGTTACGAGCCCACTCTACCAGGAGTGTGGCGGCCTCCTGGGCCCTGGCCAGTGGCGCCTCTTTGGCAGACATCTGCAGAGCAGTGGGCTGGGCAACACCAAACACCTTTGCGAGGTTTTACAATCTCCAGGTTGAGCCGGTCTCGTTCCGTGTATTGGCAGGCACGAGCAGGTAAGTTCTGGGACAGCTGTAACCTCCATCAGGGAACGGAGGTTACGAAAGTAACCAGGACGTTTGATGTTATTGACATTTGATCACAAGATATTAAAAAAATTATGGTACTGACATCAAACGCCATCAAATTGTGTTGATGCGCTACATTTGTATTTAATTTCATTATTATCAGTTAATAATGACTTAATTTCAGTTTGTCCCTCATACTAAGTTACAGTATCATATAGCTTCAGAAGACTTTAAAAACAGCACATAATGTTGTGTGGACTGCATTTCTAATGCTTTTCTGTTTTTATTTTTTTATTTTTTTTCTGAAATGAAGCCTCATAAGAGAGTGATTTGGAACGCTCCACAAAGGCTGCAACTCCACGTGTGTTTCAAATAGCGGTCCTCACACGCATCGCACTAGAGACTCAACTCGCAACTGATTTCAATATAGGTGACGTTAGAGGAGCGACGTGATACTCTAATAAGCATAAATACACATAGCACACACATATTATTTAAATATTTGTAATAAATGGATTAGAAGTACACTAACGTTCAAAAGTTTAGGATCACTTACTCATTCTTTATTTTATTTATTAATTTTGTATTTATTTTTTTACATTTTAGAATAATAGTAAAGTCATCACAACTATGGAATAATAGAAATGGAAATATGGGAATTATGTTGTGACTAACAAAATCCAAAATAAATCAAATCTATGTTATATTTTATCATCTTCAAAGTGGCCACACTTTGCCTAGATTTTGCAGAAATGTACTCTTGGCATTTTCTCAACCAACTTATTGAGGTATCACCCTGAGATGCTTTTTAAACAGTATTGAAGGAGTTCCCATCTATATGCTGGGCACTTAGTGGCTGCTTTTCTTAATTATTCAGTCTAAGTAATCCATTTCAAAATCTTTTTTTTTTTTTTTTTTTTTTATAAAATTTTAGTTTTGTAATTAAATAAATTAATATGTTGGCACAGTTATATTTTTGTCTACAAAACTAATTTAAAACATTTAAGCATAGGCCTTCAGATCAAAAGTTTTTTAAGATCATGAGAAACATTTCAGGCAAGTGATCCCAAACATTTGAATGGTAGTGTATATTTATAAAACAAATTCATTCGCCACCTTGGATTGATTTTTTAACCAAGCACATCACGGTGCATTATGGTATCACCTACCTGGGGAAGGATACGATGCTACCTTATAATTTGGCCTAGAGTTTTTGGCAGATACCTAATTAAGATACCTAACTTTTGGAACAACCTTCATGTCGGGCGCATGCCAGTGATGCCTTAAAATTCTGCATCTGGAGGAAGCTCTCTAGGTTTTGGAACTGACCCAATATAATGGTGAGTAAATGATGACATCATTTTCAGTTTTGGGTAAGGGTTAGGATCATTAAAACAGAAATACAAGTTGAAAACCTTTTGAGGACACCCACACACACACACACACACACACACACACACACACACACACACACACACACACACACGTTGGTGTGTCTATCCTTATGAGGACTCTCCATAGACATATTGATTTTTATACTGTGCGAACTATAGATTCTATCCCCTAACCCTACCCCTAAACCTAACCATCATTGTTAATGTGAATCCGATTACTTTCAGATTACCACAGGGCCAGAACCCATGCCAAAGAGGTTATACGCACGACTGACTAACAGTAGCACTACAGGGAAAGGTGATCGTGTTTTAATTGATGCAAAAATGTCTGATGGTGGATTGTATTTGTCAACAATTCAGCAGTATGCTGTTGATTTAAAAAAAAAAAAAAATTATTTATGTATTTTTTTTTCGGAAGCAACATGTCGACTTGTGTGATCATGGAACTTTAATAAAATGGTGGCAATCGAAACAGGTGCATTCCAATCGACCGATAGGGTGCTGCGAAGTGGACTTCATGGTCCAAGCCATCTTAAGTGAAATTCCAATAAAAGGGAGCGTATATGTTCAGTTGGAAATGCACTCCAAACCACACAGGGAATATGTGTACATAGATACATCAATTCACATGAAGTGGAGAGGGAAATTTATCCAACAGTCATTGCAAATCATCAGAGTATTGACTTAGATTGGCTACAAACATTTTTTAAAATAAATAAACAAACAAGGTTTGATATGCTGGAGTTTTAATTAAGCTTAATTCACCTCAGGTGTGTTTTATATGCAGTTGTGCACAAGTGCAAGGCACACAAGATTGCTACCGTTACATACATTTTCATAACAGTAAGTCATATAACAGTTAAGAAGACACATATTATACAATTTACAAATAACATTTATATTTTATATTAAACAGCAACAGTCATTTAACTTATGGGTTACAAGTCTGGAGAAATATATTAACATAACAATACATTTTACAAGTATACACGTGGATGTATTCTATAAATACTGATATATATATATATATATATATATATATATATATATACAGGTGCATCTCAATAAATTAGAATGTCGTGGAAAAGTTCATTTATTTCAGTAATTCAACTCAAATTGTGAAACTCGTGTTTTAAATAAATTCAATGCACACAGACTGAAGTAGTTTAAGTCTTTGGTTCTTTTAATTGTGATGATTTTGGCTCACATTTAACAAAAACCCACCAATTCACTATCTCAAAAAATTAGAATATGGTGACATGCCAGTCAGCTAATCAACTCAAAACACCTGCAAAGGTTTCCTGAGCCTTCAAAATGGTCTCTCAGTTTGGTTCACTAGGCTACACAATCATGGGGAAGACTGCTGATCTGACAGTTGTCCAGAAGACAATCATTGACACCCTTCACAAGGAGGGTAAGCCAAAAACATTCATTGCCAAAGAAGCTGGCTGTTCACAGAGTGCTGTATCCAAGCATGTTAACAGAAAGTTGAGTGGAAGGAAAAAGTGTGGAAGAAAAAGATGCACAACCAACCGAGAGAACCGCAGCCTTATGAGGATTGTCAAGCAAAATTGATTCAAGAATTTGGGTGAACTTCACAAGGAATGGACTGAGGCTGGGGTCAAGGCATCAAGAGCCACCACACACAGACATGTCAAGGAATTTGGCTACAGTTGTTGTATTCCTCTTGTTAAGCCACTGCTGAACCACTGACAACGTCAGAGGCATCTTACCTGGGCTAAGGAGAAGAAGAACTGGACTGTTGTCCTGCGTTCCAAAGTCCTCTTTTCAGATGAGAACAAGTTTTGTATTTCATTTGGAAACCAAGGTCCTAGAGTCTGGAGGAAGGGTGGAGAAGCTCATAGCCCAAGTTGCTTGAAGTCCAGTGTTAAGTTTCCACAGTCTGTGATGATTTGGGGTGCAATGTCATCTGCTGGTGTTGGTCCATTGTGTTTTTTGAAAACCAAAGTCACTACACCCGTTTACCAAGAAATTTTGGAGCACTTCATGCTTCCTTCTGCTGACCAGCTTTTTAAAGATGCTGATTTCATTTTCCAGCAGGATTTGGCACCTGCCCACACTGCCAAAAGCACCAAAAGTTGGTTAAATGACCATGGTGTTGGTGTGCTTGACTGGCCAGCAAACTCACCAGACCTGAACCCCATAGAGAATCTATGGGGTATTGTCAAGAGGAAAATGAGAAACAAGAGACCAAAAAATGCAGATGAGCTGAAGGCCACTGTCAAAGAAACCTGGGCTTCCATACCACCTCAGCAGTGCCACAAACTGATCACCTCCATGCCACGCCGAACTGAGGCAGTAATTAAAGCAAAAGGAGCCCCTACCAAGTATTGAGTATATATACAGTAAATGAACATACTTTCCAGAAGGCCAACAATTCACTAAAAATGTTTTCTTTATTGGTCTTATGATGTATTCTAATTTTTTGAGATAGTGAATTGGTGGGTTTTTGTTAAATGTGAGCCAAAATCATCACAATTAAAAGAACCAAAGACTTAAACTACTTCAGTCTGTGTGCATTGAATTTATTTAAAACACGAGTTTCACAATTTGAGTTGAATTACTGAAATAAATGAATTTTTCCACGACATTCTAATTTATTGAGATGCACCTGTGTATATATATATATACGTATATGTGGTGGAACAGCCCGCCCCTCCCTCTCGTCATCATCATCCTGCCTCTGAGAGCCATCCTTCAGCCAGGCTCACGATAGAAGTGGGCAGGAGAGAGAAGAGGCACATAGTAAATAAGTCTTGTTTGGGCAGCGGGCGAATGAGGCACACCTGATTGTGTGTTTAGCCTTATCACCGCTGCCTTATAAATGCAAAGTGCATCTCTTCTCGGGGAGCCGGCTTCTATCTCCTTGTGTGCACACACTAGCGTCCTCACAGATCCAGGAGCAGAGCGGGGAAGGTCCAGCCAAGTTAGATACGTGCTGGATTACAGTAGATGCGACACCAGGGGATTAGAGCAGGCGTAACCTTCCTCTCACATTCGCCACAGCTCCATGGAAGACAGACTGCCAACTGAGCGCCAGCCCCTCATGCCACTGACCATGGAGGGGGGCGCGTGCAGCCGCCAGACCCTGCCCACATCCTGGATCCTCCTCTGGACTCTCCCAGTCCTATACGATTCCCCCTTTCACCGAGGACGCCAGATTCCCCTTTATTTTAGACACTTTCCACTTGGACACTGTTTTCCCCATTTTATGTTTATTGTTATGTCATTAAATGCCTCTCCGAGGCTTGACGCCACATCCACCGTGTCTGTCTCTTGCTCACCCTGCAACAATATATATATATATATATATATATATATATATATATATATATATATATATATATATATGGAAGTAAAGTTATTTATAGTACATTTATTTGTATTTACACAAGTATATTGTGTCATCTTACTTGAACCCCATAATCAGTGTGACTCAAGCATTGTCTGTGTTAAATGTTTTTGCGGGGTATTCTAAATGAACAGATTTGTCAAATGAACTGAACTTCAACAGATATCCTGTGCTCAGTAAGTAGGGAGCAGTAAACAATGTTTAGGGGACCCTGCGAATTGGAACGCATCTTGTATTCTTCATCTCATGTTAGTGCACATCATTATATATATATATTTTTTTAAAGAAATACCATCCATTGCTTACTGTTTAAAAGTTCAGCAATTAGCAAATATAAAGAAAAACCTGAGTACAACAGAAAATTGAGAAAATATGAATGTTGCAATTAGAGACCGATAATTGGTTTGACCTTTATTTTTAACCAATATTTACACTTTTCCACTTAATCAGTTTTCAGTTCTTCAATATTGTGTGTACCAATAAATTTGGGCACACAATACTTTACATTTTATATATTAATTAAGCAAGGGGCTTTGAACAAATTTATATTGCAACTACTAGTCAAATTAATTATTTGTAGACTGTGCGCAATATTAGTTTTATAAAGCAGTTCACCAGAGATTAGTGATAAATAAAGTTGTTAATGTGGCTAAAAGCAAAAATTATTCAAGAATTACAAATTGGTTATGCATATGAGTTATGGGATACTTAAACACAAAAATAATCAGTATCGTATATTGGTCATTAAAAACCATTATTACATGGCTCTCTGGAATACTTGATTCTGATTGGTCAATGGCACCATCTAGCAGTCTGATATTTCTCAGTAACAACCGTAAATCCATGTATAAGACCGCTCATCTGCGTATTGCAAGCAGTCTTTCCTGCTTCTTGGATCACTGTGCGATCTCTACAATTAAGCTAATAAAATCAGTTCAACTCAAATCAATATTTCATGTGAATTCTTTGTTTATTTGGAAAGTAGTCTTGTAAAAAGATGCATAATGAGCAGTCAGATGTTCATTCATTACAAAATAAACACCAATAGAATGCAAACCGGAGGTGGATTTTAGCAGTTCAGCATTCTCTTTCCTTTCACATAATTACATAATTTCAATTAAAATCAATGTCCATTCATGTTCATTATCCCTTACATATTGGTTGATCTCTAGTTGCCTTATGGCAACACTGTACCACAATGGGGGAAAAAAACTGCTATGTTGCCAAATGGCAACTCTGAACTACAATAGAATTGAACTAATGCATTTCTCATTGGGAATTTTTATAGGTATTGGCATCAATTATATTATTGCATTGATTCATTTATTTGAAAGTTAAATAATAACCATAATATAATTGCATTAATGCAAAAATAACACAATTAGGATTTCCATATCTTCTTTTCAGACAAAAGTGAGTGCACAGTGCTCACATCTGACTGACAGCAGAGAGAATGAGCTAGGCTCTAGTAAAAGTGAAAACAACATTGATCATCAACAATATTGCTGAACGCATAATTATTATTTAGTCAATTTTAATTTATTTTGGTATATTCCATTAGAACATAATGTCTACCATACAGGGTTAAAATATAAATAAGTTGTGTTTTGTCATAAAGGTTTAGAGAGCAGAGTGGAAGCATTCCATGGTGATGCCTGACAGAAATTTGATGAAAGCGCCACTCTTGAATCTGAAACGGAATTACTTTCAAGATCACGCTAATGAATCCTGGAAAGCCCCTACTTCAACATTTTGTTTAGAGTTTAATAGCATTGCAGGCAGGCCAGATTTAACAGGCTGAAGCCTGCTGTGATAGGTCCCCAAAGACAGCCTTGTTTTTCCTGCAATTAGCTTGTATTTTCACCCATGGACGGAACCAATCAGGCTTTGTTTGTTGTTGTGTTGTGTCTCTGATCTGGAGGGGGAATCTGAGCTGGCTAAATGGAAGGTCCACATGCACACAGCAGAGAAATGACACAGCCAAGAACCATCAAGTTAAGATCTGCTTTTGTCATTGAGGTTCAATGAAATGTGACACCAAAGCTGACTTTTTGTTCCCAGAAAGCCTTGGTGCACATTGATTGGCCATTGCCTCTGTAAGGGAAATGGATCTGTGTTTATCTTCATTAGTGCCAGCCCTGATTTGACTAATTCTGATTGCTCTCCTCTTGAGTGGTGGGTGAATTGAACCAGCTTGGCACAAACAGAGTTCCCTTTCACAGGAACTCGAGCTGCATAATTGCATTGGGACACGCCCTGAGTGTCACGTGGTCTGAAGCCTTTATACAATCATGACAGTTTATTGGCTGATGGTGCTTAAGCGACGTCCCTAGGGAGCTACATCATGGGCTCCATAAAGGCGCTCACTTCATGCCATCGCGTCAATTTTCTGTTCTTCAGTGCACGATCTCGTCTGGCCTGTGTTGTACCAAAGCAAGGATCGTTATTATTCTCCGTTTTGAGTGGCAACACAGGATAGAATTTAAGAAGCGACTCATGTCTTTTTATACAGCGTAATTTCAGAGCAATTTTAATGTGTTTTTTTCCAAACATCACAAGGGTCCATCAGGGACAGCGGCGCTGTTTGAGGCTTGCAATTTCTCACCACAAGGCGTTATCCCCATTTGTTACAGTTCCATGGCCTCCAGATTGGAGCTCCGTCTGCTTAGGAAGATTGGAGTGCGAACAGACATCGGATTCTTCCTGCTGAGCGAAAGCGCGTCTCTTCAGACATGATTTGTGGCCTAGCTCGGTGGGCATTTTCTGACGAACAAGCGTGCAAAAGAGTTACCATGCGCGTCTTGAGCCGTCGCAATTAAAAATGCTGTTTGAGAAAATTTGTCATTTGTAGGTAAGGAAACAAATTTGCCCCTTTGTCCTTATTGTCTTTTTCTGTGTCATTCTGGGAGAATGCACATGAATAAGGCAATGGAGGAGTGGCCTCTGCCTTTCTCTCCCTTCCCCATTTCAAAGCGAACTGCTCATGGCAGAGGGGATCATGCATGAGCCCGGCCGCAGAACGAGGGGGCTGGAATAAGAGAATATTCCCCAACGGAGTGATGGCGAACCAACACGCGAGCGATTCTTCTGTGCTATTATTCTTTCAGGATGCTATCAAGAGATGCAAGGTATTTTAACTTGTTTTTTTTGTCTTTCGTCCGTTCGTGGACCACGTGGGCATTCTGACGAGACAAGAGATGCGCACTGCTGTCTCTGCTCGATTTTTCGGTGACAGCATGGATGTCATTCTTTTCAGTCATTTGTTGCATCTACACACGATGGTTTTGGAGTCCAACCAAGTGCATCATGTTAAGGAATGACTTCGAGCTAATATCAGCTTTGTTTGGAATTTCCCTCATTTTTCCCGCACGGCTCGCACTGGGGAACAAGTCGGTCAAAGCGATGCTTTTGGTGTTTCGCGCTATCTGGGTACTATGTGTTGTTCCCCCATTATATGTTGGGACCAGTTTAGTTCTAACAAGTTTTTCAGTACACCATTTTAGCTCAGTATACCCCATAATTTACGCTGGCAAACAAGCATTGAATATTTTCAGCTTGAGTTTTGCCTCTGCCTCCATGATCAAGGGTCTCGGGGCACACATATTCTAACACAATGTACGATAAAAATAGGTCTACACATGAGCCAGATGGGCTTGCTGTGTAATGAAGGATGAGCCCCTATTCAGTGAATGAAATTGGACCGTATATACGTATCCGTTTCTCAAATGTTTGCCCTTTGGTCAGTATCGGAATGAGTTTGCCGTTGTACGCACCTCGAACGTCCAACAACAGAATTCGATGTTCATCAAGCACAAGTGTACACAAAACACACAGTGAACGTTGTCCCCCCCATAAGAATGCTGGGACCGTTGTGGTGAGCCTGCTTGCTCTCAATTCCCCTCCATGTTTGTACATTCTTCCACGTTCTATGCAAGGGAAGATGGGTTATCTGGCATCCTCTGCTGTAAATACTTTCAGAGTGACTGCTTTTTACAAATGTCTGATCGAATTTGGCCTCTGTCTCCATGACCAAGGGTTTCAGGACATGCATAACAGAATTCAATGTTCATCGAGCACAAGTGTACACAAAACATACAGTGTAAGCATCACATGTTGTTCCCCCATAAAGAATGCCAGGGCTGTTGTGGCATACCAGTTTTCTGAAATAAACATTCCCCCCAATGTTCATACACTTTTCCCTGTACAAATACCAGGGAAAAGGTTTATTCTGTCAGCGTCTCTGCTGTAGATACATTCAGGACACTAATCATTTATGCCTAAATACAACAAAGGCAAAAATATCATATAATTCCCTTCCGCCAGCCACAGTATTAGAGGAATGAAGGCTTCCCTCATTTGGGGGCAGTCACCAAAAGTAAGCCAAGTGCACCATCTAGTGGAATTACAGGTCATGCTGCAGGCAAGAGCCAGGCATTAATCCCTCTGTCTGCCCATTTGTTGGTTTGGCAGCAGCTGAAGGGCATTTCGAACTGCGTACTTAGAACGATAAAGCAGGGTTATGTTATTCAATTCAGGTGAACTCCGCCGGTGTTCAGTGGGGTTGTTCCGACAGACGTTTATGTTTGGGAAGCCCTGTTTTTGATTCGGGAAATTCATTCTCTCTTAGAAAAAGGTGCAATACAGGAGATTCCCCCTTCTAAGAGAGAGTGCAGCTTTTACAACCATTATTTTGTGGTCTCGAAAAAGACGGCAGCTTGCATCCCATTCTGGATATGAGACATTTGAATTCCAAATGAATCAATTCGGAATGCTAACAGAAACAAATAATGTCAAAAGTGCAGCCAGATGACTGTTTTGTGACAATAGATTTGAAGGACGCTTATTTCCATATTCAGATGGCGCTGAAGCACAGGTGCTTTCTCAGATTCACTTTCGGGGGCAGCGTATCAATTTTGCGTCCATCTGTTCAGACTTGCCCTGGCACCATGCACTTTCACAAAATGCATGGATGCGGCTTTGACGCTCCATCAACTAGGAAGCTTTATATGTTCAGTGGCATATTTTTGCTTCTTGGTGTGCAGCATGAGGTGAAGATCCAGTTCACTGCCCTGTCGGTACAGTGCTGGATTTTTGGTGTTTTGGGGCCAGGGTTGCCCCGGCAACGCTTAAAGTCTATGTTGCCACTATAGCGGCTGAGTATGCACTTATCAGTGGAGTCTCTGTCGGTAGACATTCTCTTGTCTCTCGTTTTATGTGCGGGGTACGCTGGCTAAGACCTTTTCGTCCCGTCTGTGTTCCTTTATGGGATTTATCTGTTGTTTTAGTGGCACTCTCGGGTGCTCCGTTTGAGCCCTTGGCAACAGTCGCTGATAAGTTTCTGACTCTTAAAACAGCCCTGCTGGTGGCACTGGCATCATTTAAAAGGGTTGGGGATTTGCATGCCCTGTCAATTAATCCCTTATGTATATATTTTGCACCAGGGTGTTCAAGGGTGGTGTTAAGACTTCGCTTGGACTATATACCCAAGGTTGTTTCTACATCATTTCACTCGCAGACTATTAATTTTCTTTCTGTCCTCCCTCATTTGAGTCGGAGGAGCATGAAAGATTGCATATGCTTTGCCCAGTTCGGGCACTGAGAGTTTATGTTGACCGTACTAGCCAGTGGCGTAAGTCAGAGCATTTGTTTGTGTGCTCTGGTGGCTGCAACAGGGGTGTTTCACCTTCCAAGCAAAGACTGTCTCATTGGCTAGTTGATGCATTTCAAGTGTTTATAAACCATGGTTTACCTTCGCTTCGGGTATTTGAGCTCATTCTACGAGGAGCATGGCATCCTCATGGGCTTTGGCTAGAGGTGCATCCTTGGAGGACATTTGTATGGTGGCAGGATGGTCCTATTCACATACATTTGTTATATTTTATAATCTGGACGAGGGTTTGACTCCTGCTTCCCAGGTTCTCTCTGTTGGAACAGGAATAAATGTATAATACCCAGTTTTACTGGGATGCTTTAGCTCGCTTGTGTGCCGCTATATGCTTGCCACATGGTCATAGAGAGTTGGCAGCTACTGTTCGCATGGCGTGAATGTATATCATTCCAAATGCGATTACGCAGCTCGAGTTCCTACGAAAGGGAACGTCTCGGTTACTTGAAGCGTAACCCTAGTTCCCTGAGTGGGAATGAGATGCTGTGTAAGCTGGCCATACTCTCTAGTAGCTGCATAGGTTTGTGCCTTCACTCAGAAAATCTGACTCGATGGTGCGAAGCAAGCCCCTTTATGGAGCCCATGACGTAGCTCCCAATGGGCGTCACTTAAGCGCTATCAGCCAATAAATTGTCATGATTGTATAAGGGTTTCAGACCACGTGACACTCTGGGCGTGTCCCAATGCGACAGGGTTACGCTCACATAACCGAGACATTTTCTGTACCATGAGACACATACTAGTGTGACTGGCCAACCTGATCTCATAGTCAAATCGGAAAGAGTAGGTAGACTTTTCTTTAGCAAAAATTGGTATATGCTGACCGAAATATAAATACTGACCCCAGTGGCCAAAGCGGGAAGTGTTGTAGGCAGTATAGGCACATGTGACCTCCATTTCTGTCCAGAAGTTGCCAAAAGTGAGTTGTGCAGCAAGTTTTTTCAACTGTATAGGAGATAATAGAGTGAAGAGGAATGCATATTTTATGGACTCTACCCCCCAACCCAAACCAAAACCTAACCATTAGTGGATTTAAAATGAAAGGTTAAGGGGAAAAGTGCAACCTCCAAATTGCATTCGTCACTGATTATTCAAACGTGATTACTTCCTGGTTTCAAAGTGGAAATAAACCCAGGTCTATCTCTGCTGACGTAACGTGCTGTCGGTAGAGCCACGTCGGAAGGTGGGATGCAAAAATGTCTGGTGGGAAATGCCGCACATCAGTGAGTCGGCATACTGTTGCTGATCCTAGGGTACCGGAACTTTCAGAAACAGCATGCCGACTTCCTGTGTGTTCATGTTGGACTGGCATGCAGTCACACACCTCCCCAGGGCCATAACTAATATAGACATTGAGGGGGAACGTCCATCACTTTATTCAGAATATTGGTTGACCGATATGGGTTTATGAATGGCCAATTCCTTAAAATGCAGAGGGACAATACACAGTTCCTGTTACAGCTACTGAACGGTTTCTAGTTCCACATGCTGAAGGACACAGAGAGATAAAATGCAGTGCTGGAAATGTTGACATAATTTCTGTGCTAATATAAAATAATAAGCCTAATACTTGTGGTTACATTGGGATCAAGGAGGGTCTAGATCATTCAGTGAGGGTATATTTGCATTTTTAGTTTATACTTGTGATCATTAGGGAAATTTGTAAGCCTCTGTGTTACACAGCACTTTGATAAAAAAAAAAAAAATAAAAAAAAAAACACCATCACCCACTAAAAGCAGACTTGTGTGTGTGTGTGTGTTATACTCAGAGGTATAATATTTACCATGAGGCCTCATACATTTGCCTCTATTGCTTTAAGTCTGGACTCTTTCCTTCAAGTAAAATGTAAGCTGAATAAAGAGCCCTGGCTTCTGACATAACAAGGGCTGGAGAAAAGAATGCTGCAAAAGCGCTAATGTTTCCCCTCAAAGAGAATATGCCTCATTCTGATCTCTGCAGATAAATTATGCAAATTATGGTCAAGGGACAAATTATCTCCTTAATTTTAGAATATTTTATTTAAAAAAATTTCACCTGCAAGTTAAGGGAATTTGTGATACAGAAATATGTTTTACCTGAAAGATTAAAGTCCCTCCAGATTGGAATGAAAGACACATTTGTCCAGTAGGTGCTTAACTAAAATGGCATAGTAAGTAAAATAAATAAATAAAGAAAACAAAAAAAATAAATAAAGAAAATTAAAGTAGAATTTCACTCTCTCTCTATCTCTCTCTCTCTCTCTCCTTTGAATATTTATCTTATAATTAAAAGGAAAAAAATATGACTATTATTATTATTATTATTATTATTATTATTAAAGGACTGCGAGCAAAAATATACACTGCCGGACAAACGAATGTACAGATTTTGGTTTCGGAAGGAATTGGTACTTTAATTCACCAAAGTGGCATTCAACTGATCACAAAGTACAGTCAGGACATTACTGATGTAAAAAAACAGCACCATCACTATTTGAAAAAAGTCATTTTTGATCAAATCTAGACAGGCCCCATTTCCAGCAGCCATTACTCCAACACCTTATCCTTGAGTAATCATGCTAAATTGCTAATTTGGTACTAGAAAATCACTTGCCATTAAATCAAACACCGCTGAAAGCTATTTGGTTCATTAAATGAAGCTTAACATAGTCTTTGTGTTTGTTTTTGAGTTGCCACATTATGCAATAGACTGGATGTCTTAAGGTCAATATTAGATCAAAAAGGGCAACAAAGAAACATCTTTCTCTAGAAACTCGTCAGTCAATCATTGTTTTGAGGAATGAAGGCTATATAATGCTTGAAATTGCCAAAAAACTGAATAGTTCATACAAAGGTGTACACGACAGTCTTCAAAGACAGAGGACAACTGGCTCTAACAAGGACAGAAAGAGATGTGGAAGGCCAGATGTACAACTAAACAAGAGAATAAGTACATTAGAGTCTCTAATTTGAGAAATAGACGCCTCACGTCATCATTGAATTCTACCCACTCAACACCAGTTTCATGCACAACAGCAAAGAGAAGACTCAGGGGTGCAGGCCTTATGGGAAAAATTGCAAAGAAAAAGCCACTTTTGAAACATAAAAACAAAAAGAAAATGTTAGAGTGGGCAAAGAAACACAGGCATTGGACAACAGATAATAGGAAAAGTGTGTTAAGGATCTTGACCCCATTGAGCTTTTGTGGGATCAGCTAGACTGTAAGGTGCATGAGAAGTGCTCGACAAGACAGCCACATCTATGGCAAGTGCTACAGGAAGCGTGGGGTGAAATGTCACCTGAGTATCTGGACAAAGTGACAGCTAAAATGCCAAGGATCTGCAAAGCTGTCATTGCTGCACGTAGATGATTTTTTGAGAAGAACTCTTTGAAGTAGTTTAAGAAGTTCTGAATTTTTAATAGTAATTTTTCATTATTATTATTCATGACTATTAATGTCCAAATTATACATTGTGATCCGTTGAATGCCACTGTGGTGAATAAATGTACCAATTTCTTTCAATAAGAGCAAAATCTGTACAATATTCCAAACTTTTGGCCACCTTGTGTATATATACACATATATATATATATATATATATAAAACAAAAAACACTTCCCTACAAAAAAGACACTAAGGGATGGATACATTTACATTAATTTTGGTAAATTTAATGTTAATGTCAACATATACATTTTTAGTTAACATTAGTTAATACATTATGAATGAAAAAGAACTAACAATGAACAGTACAATGAAAATCTTACGATTAAATCTTTTTAAGTACATATACTGTATATATATATATATATATATATATATTGTAAAGAGGAGGCGAGAAGCAGCTTTCCTGGTTCAGGTAAGGGTTTATTTTCTCTCTCTCTGCAGCACAAATTACAGTCTCCCAGTCCTTGCGTTATGCACAAAGTTAATCAACAATCACACACCGTTTCACAAAATAAACTCTCATCATTTGTAATAAAAACTCTTTGCTTCTTGCTCGGGTCTGTCGTGCCCAGGCTCTCTCACCCTCCTATTTGCGGTGTGTCTCTATTTATGCCGCTCTCCCCGTGCTCACTGAAATTAGAGACAGGTGTTAGACATAATTTAGCTCAGGTGTAAGCGCCCTTACCGCTTTTTCTCTCTCCGGAGAGATGCTTGACCACGCCCCCGCTGCCACATATATATATACAAATTGTCATGTCCCCATCGGACTCCCAAGCCACCACTATCGTCCGCTCTACCTCACCAGCATTCTGATCCCTTCATTAGATTAACCTGCCACTCATTTCACTGCAATCAAGGACTCTATTTTAATCTCCCATGTTCTCTCAGTTATTGTCTAGTCTCGTTTCTTGTTGTATAGACCTCTACAATCGCTGTTGTGTAGGTAAGTAATTTTCATTGTTATCGTTCATCCTTTGTTTTCTCCACATCACTTGGTTTTGTTATTTTGCTATTAAACATACTGCTTTTTGAGTTCAAACCACCTCTGTGTTTGTCTTCCTCATGACACAAATGACCACACTGGAAACAACTATTTTTGGGGGGCTTTTATTTGAAGGCTGTTTTTTTTTTAAAAAGGAGGGGGGAGAAACGGTAGTCAATAAAAATGAAATATGGTACTATGACATCCAACAAATGAAATGCATTAGAGGCTAATGTCAAGAAATACAAACTGAACATTAGCTTACCCATATGCTTCTGCATACAATCTAATACATGGCTATATCAGTCATAGCATTATATGCATTCAAGTACATGCTTAACCCTCTGGGGTCGACAGATGTGCTGGTGCGTCCTGCTGGATTTTTTTTCCTCAACAGTGGAAACAACTTAAAATATACTCTGTCATTTTTGGGCATACACTTATCTGTAAGACATCATTAGAGACTATAAAGGGTCTACTTCTGTTTGTGTATCCTCACAATAACAAAACCTTGTGCTTTTGTAGAATCAAGAAAATACACTGGGTGTGCTTACAGATGTCTCCGCAAATACTTATCGGACAAATATGAAACCTGTCTAAAGAGAGCTTAATGTCTACTTCTAAACAAACAACTCAAATATTCTCCTGCAATGTAATCTGTTTGTAACAAAGATGTACAGTTTCTCCTGGCTCAGCTAATGATCGCTAATGTGATCCCACCCACAAGCAGAGCATGTTATTCATATGGTAATGTAATGAGGCAATCAATGCAAATGGTAAACGCCTCCAACACTGCCTTTTAAAAGCATCAAGTTCATCAACAGATTCATTCACTTTCCTGTGTGTTTGGAAGATGGCACGCTACACAGGTGAGGATGAGTTCACATTTTCCTCAGAGCGGGACTCTGATAAACGTTCTCATTTTGAAGAGCGACTTGATCCAGCCGAGGATGCAATTTCAGATGAGTAAGTCTTTACTTGCATTTGTTGACATGCTATTATATTTAAACGTGTACATATTTTACTAGTTGGACTATTTCCAGACTTGCCAGCCAGGATTCATTCAGAGTACTGAAATATGTCCTAATAGGCTAGTTTTATTTCCATTTTAAATGTTTCTGCTAAAGCAGGTATTTAAATTGTATGCTGTATGATATGTAATATGATGTAAAAATGATATGAATGTTTAGTTAAAATTTAATGTTTATGGTGCCTCCCATTGCAAGCACAAGCTTCATTGATAAATATCTGTTCGGGTGTTAAATGTGCTGTAAATATGCCCATATTAGAAAATCAGCATATTGGAATAATTTCTGAAGGATCATGTGACACTGAAGACTGCAGTAATGATGCTGAAAACTCAGCTTTGATCACAGGAATAAACTGCATCTTACAATATATTCAAATAGAAGAGTTTTTAAATTGTAAAAATATTTCACTATCACTTTTTGCTGTATTTTGGATCAAATAAATGCAGCCTTGGTGAGCAGAAAAGACTTCTTTTAAAAACAATAAAAGTCTTACTGATCTAAAACTTTTAAACGGTAGTGTAGGTCTAAAGTTTTAAGTCTTTACATAAAGAAAAATGTGTAGTCAGATTACTTTTAACTTAACTTGATTTTGTGAATAAGCTACAAACAATCATTCTCTCTCAGGGGAGGGGTCTTTGTCTCCTCAGGTGTGAATCACATCAATATTCATGATCATCCACGCCTTCTCGCATATGGCCTTTCTTGCAAAAGTTAAATACTATTGTTTTGTATGAGTGATCAGGATAGTTTTCAAATTTTATAGCAAAAACTCTAGGCTACAAGATCCAGTTCTCAAAAGTCTTGAACAAATGTTTAGTATGTGTTATATGGCCTTATTTCAGTTACTTAATGTGTTTTTTCAAAAGTCACACAAATGTTATTTTCTCAAAAATACAAACATGTAGGTATGTTCACATTATTGGAGCCCAGTTTGTGCTAAATACAGTGTTATCAGACTTTAGCATTTTAATGTTTTTAAGCAACTGGAAAAAAACAAATGTCAAGGCATGACAAAACTTCTCCAGGTCCCAAAACACCCTCAGACCCCAGAGGGTTAAATACTCGCATTTTATGCTTTCAACACATGCTTTTACTCCCAGCATTCCATGCATTTTTAACCAGGCTTTAAGGACATGTTCAACCATTTTAAAACAAAATTGTCATTATATATATAACATGCATTACACTTATTTGAAGAACTCTAGGCTATAAGTCATTAAATGAGATACCCAGTTCTTACATGTGTGCACCGAACGTTCACACATGCAATCCATATGCATCCTTCAAAAACAAAATTAACACTCAATTTTAACATACAACTCTTCTGAACACATTTAATGCAATTTGAGCATTTTGCGTAAAATTGTGTATTTGCCCAAAGAAGTATCAACTGATGAACAAAACTGGGAGCTCTCCTGCACAAAGTATGCTCTCACGCTCTAACCAGCATGCATATGTGTAACGCAGCAACTGTTGAAAACTCGGGTGTTGCAAAGATCATATTGCATATGGCCTTAAAGGGGCCACGTCCAATTAATGGCTAGAATCAAATTACTTAATGTATCCACTTGGATACATTTCTCCCCTGTTATGTCATTGTTCTAGATGACTTAATATATATTTTTCACTTCTGTAACAGCTTCTCTAAAGAACACACTACCTGAGCTTGTTAACACCTGAGAGAACACTTCAGGACTGAGTGAAACAACATTGCATGCTGATTTTGGCTCATGAAATGGTTTTGAGTATATGCCAGCTTTGGCTCTTTTAGTTCTACTTGGTGCTGGTACAGGCTTCTTCATCTCTGGTTCAGACACTCTCTGAATAACTTCAGCCTGCTCAGAAATAGATTCTCCCCTCGATTGTGGTGTTGGGAGAATGGGTTTTTGTCATCTCTAGCTCAGAAACAGAATTAACACAAGGGTGCAAGTCAATTCTATGTCCTACTTATAGGACCACACTCAAGAGGCTCTATAGAATGTGTGGTACCCTGCACATCTATGACCCTATGTACAGTAGAACCCCATGAATCCTGTGTTTTCTTTCTACCCAAAGGTATATGATGCAAGTATACCTGTTGACCCACATCAATCAGAGTGCAATAGACCTTGTCATTCAAAGGGGCAAGTCTCTCAGCAACCTTGTGTTCAGCATATTCCCCTGGCTTTTTCATGAGATTCTCTCAATTTGTCTAGGTGAATCACTAATGAATCATGTTTTCTATCCACCGTTTGCTCTTGACTTAGCAGCGCATCTTCTGTAAGATGCGGGTGAACTCCAAACAGCAAGTAATGTGGTGAGTATCCAGTGATTGCATGCGGTGGTACATAAGCATAAACACAGGAAGGTGTTCTGGCCAATGCTTTTTCTTTTCAGGGGGAAGTGTACATAATCGATCAGCGCATTCTGTTAAAGCGCTCGCACTGAACGTTACCATGAAGCTGATAAGGTGTGGTGCGGGTTTTCTTTACACCATACATTTTACACAGCTCAGCAATCACATCGCTTTCAAAATTTCTGCCCTGATCAATATGCAATCATTCAGGCACACCATATTTCATGAGCCACTCTTTCAGAAGGGTCTTAACAGTGGTATCAGCCCTCTGATCCTTGGTTGGAAACACCTGTGTGAACTTTGTCAAAACATCAGTCACAATTAACATGATCTCACGGCCATCAGAGGCAGGTTCAAGCACAGTAAAATCTACTGCCACTACTTCAAGGGGCCTTGAAGCAAGAAATGTCTTCATAGGAGGATGTAACCTTGGCAGTGGCATCTTGGTTAAGATGCAGCTTTTACACTTTTATCCACTGCTCCACATTATACATGCCAACCCAGAAGCATCGTTGCCTCAACAGGTTTAGTGTGCGCTCAAAGTCCTAATGTTCCATACTGTCGTGAACGCTTTCAAGGACCTGTTCTTTTAGACATGAGGGTAACAGCAGCTGTTGACATTCACCACAACGATGGTCATTCACAATGCAATAAAGCAAACCATCCAGCTCTTTAACACACTTCCACTGCTTTATCAGTGACAGTACAGATTTTGATAGATCTGGTCTAACACGAGTGGTGGGCTTCTGTTTACATTCCCAAAAGCTTATAAAAGAACAGAGCAGGATCTTCCAATTGAAAATCATTCAGTTCAGCTGTAGTCTACTCCACACTCTAAAGCATGGATCTGTCTAACCCTACAGCACTTTTCACCAGCCATCACTATGTCAGTCTCTAAGGCTGTTCCTATGTTTATATTGAAGATGGAAATACAGTCATCATATTCTGCATCCTCTGGAGAGCCAGGCTCCTCTGCTGATGGCTGCTTAGAAGGCATCAGCAGCTGCATTATGCATCCTAGGTGGTATTTCACCTCAAAATCAAAGATGGCTAATTGAGCAATCCATCTCTGCTCAGTTGCACCGAGCTTAGCCATTTATAGATGGCACAGAGGGTTGTTATCTGTTATAACCACAAACTTGGAACCCAGCAGATAACCACAGAATTTTTCAGAGATGGCCCTCTTTAGGGCCAGTAGCTCAAGCTTCATGCTACTGTAATTTATGTAATTCCTTTCTGCTTTACGAAGTCTCCTACTGGTATAAGCACCCAGGCCTTCACTGCTCCCATCAGTCTCCAATGTGAAAGGAAGATTGAAATCTGCTCCAGTGGTAGGGTATGCAGAATTAAGCTTATCCTTAAGCAACTCAAATGCTGAGTGGCTCTCCATTGACCACAAAGCACTAAACTCTCTCTTTGTGGCACCAGACTGCTTGATACACAGGCTCACTAATCATAAAGAGGGCCGGCAATTCTAGAAAAAAACCCTCCAATGAACTTTTCACTAGTAAATACAGAACCCTAAAAATGAGTGTAATTCCTTAACTGTAGTGGGAATTTTCAATTGCTTGACCGCTTCAACTTTAGCTAGATCAGTACCAATAATTTGAGCTGAGATCTGATGACCTAAAAAAGTTACTACTTGCTGCAAGAAATGACATGTATCAGGCTTTATTTTGAGACCTGTTTCTTTTAGTCCGTTAAAGACTACTTCCAGTCTCTGAAAGTGTTCAGGGAAAGTGGGAGAGTACACTAGTATGTCATCAAGGTACACTAGCATGATCTGAAAAATTAGATCACCCATGGAAACCTACTTAAGACGTTGAAGGTCCATTGCAAACCCAAAAGGGCATCCGAGGATACTCAAAGATCCCAAATGGAGTCATAAATGCAGTTTCGCTCATGGATACCAACCTGATGATATCCACTAGCTAAATCAATGGAAGAAAATAACTTTGCAGTGCATAAAAAATGCTGTCACCTATCCTAGGCAAAGGAAATGCATCTTGCTTGGTCTTTGCATTCAGCTGCCTGTAATCGACACACAGCCTGAGTCTGCCATCAGTTTTCCTAACTAGCACAATAAATGAAGCATAAGCACTAGTTCTCCTTGGATCTCTTCTTTCTTAAGGAGCTTGATATGTTCTCTGACTTCCCTATACTGAGTGGGTGGGATACACCTATGAGGCTGGGCCACTGGTACATCATCCACCAGGTGAATCTTATGTTGCACTTTGTCTGTAAAACTGAGGTATTCATCCTTTAGAGCAAAAACAGAGCACTTCATGAACAGATCACGCAGCTCTGCCTGCTTTTCAGAAGTACCACCAATGTGTAGCTTGTTGAGAAACTCTTTGGAGCTGTCCTCCAAAAACTGACTGTCTTTTGTGTTTACAGTGTTCTCTTCAATATCAGCTGAAATGATCTGAAATCTTACCTCACACGTCTCATTGGACTTCACACTCTCAACATGAGAGAGTACCAAGTCTGGTTCTGGCCTGCAACCAGATATCTTCTGGGGAGGGGTTCACAACATGTACAGGAAACAACACAGGGTTTCTCTGAAGACACAAGAGGGAACAACAATCAGACCGCCAGGTAAGTGTGTTCACTGGTTCTAACACGAAGTCACATAAACCATGTAACATATTTTCTCCCTTGACCATTACCAATGTAATTAAGCAGGTATGTGTACCATGTCTTTTCCAGCTACTCGGACTACACTTTGCTTCTCTATACTGCTGGCAATCTGCCGAAATGCCTACCTTCTTGGGTATTAAACTCTGCATGAACCAGTTGTCTACATCTGCTAATGATGTTCATGCTAATGAGGGCTAGTACAGCAGAAGTTTTGTGAGTCTGACTATTAGAAAACCACACTCTGGTAGGGTAATACCCATGGTTTCAACCTCCAACTTAAGATAACTTGGGTAAGGTATGTCTAAACTGTTGGCAGCTGTAATCTTCAGTCAACCTGCTGTGGACAGCATATATTCATCCTTACAGACATTTGTTCTCTGAATAAACTCTGAAATTGAGCTGACTTAGCTTCATGTATCAAGAAAACAAGAGGCCATTACTCCACTAATCTTTAGATTAGCGACAGGACATTTTTCCCAGAGTAAGCTTGAGTAATCGGTCACGACAAGTATCGATATTGGCTGAGCCTATGGACTGCCCTCGCACTGCCTGGCTCAAATCAAGCGATGGTGCAAGTTTCCGTGCTGCACTGACGATGTAGCATTCTCTGTGACAGTCTGTTTTCCTTCACATACCTCTTTGCTATGTGTACTACACTGGAAACTTATTGACTGACCATCATCTGTAAACCTAGGCTGCATCTTGGATTTACAATATGCCATTTGTTCTGACTTGAACCACAAATTGAGTTTCTCGACAGCTTGTGTTAGTGCTCCTATAGCTTTTTTCTTGTTCTGCTACAATTTTTAAAACTTCTTCAAGAGTAGCAGTGTTTTTCTCAGGTATACCAACAGCAGCGCACTGAGCTTCTGCTGTCTCAGACAACACTTCTGTTGCTGAAAAATATAATTTTTTTAAATTTTGTAAACGAGATTTATGATCTTCTAGAGACCACATAAGGGCTTCATCTCACACTTCAAATATTGTTGACTGTGGCTTGTCTCTCACAAGCTCCCTTCTAAGGCCTGAGTCCCTAATCCCCTCAATGAATTGATCTCGGATTGCCAAATTTGATGACTGCTTCAGGGTAGAACTCAGAATTTGAGACAAAGCATGAGAGTAAGCACAAACATCCTCGCCTTCCATTTGTCCATGGCTATAGAAGGTTTGTAATAACTGAGATACATTGCGCTTTTCTAGAAAAGCTTCTCTCAGGTACACAAAGAGGTCACATGGACGCTTTGGTTAATATACCATCTGTAATTTGACCTGTTCTAAGGCTGCACCCTTTAAGAGGGAGAGTACGAGGTCTAACTAGTCCTCTGTGGTCTTTTCTAGCATGTAGTACCCTGTCTACTTCAAAAAACTCAACACATCTCCCATCTTTGCTGAAATCACCACTGAATGGTTTGATATGACGCTCTCTTGGCACAAACTTGGCAAAAAAAGAAACATCACTGCAGTACTTAATGCAGCTGGTGGCCACACCAGATAGTGACTGTTAATTTTGATTAATACATACAAATATTTACACATGTTAAGTTTGCTGAAAATAAAAGCAGTTGAAAGTGAGAGGATGTGTGGTGTTTTTTTTTTAAACACACACATACAACAGTTAATTCCAGTCCTCGAATCTGATTGGATGAGATATTCCATGAGTACTGATGGTCTCGGCGCTCGGACGCTTCACTGTATGATTCACTCCGCTTGTGTTCGTGTGGTTCTGTAGCATTGCAGATGTGTTGAGAGCCATCAGTCTCTTCAATTTTGTGACATTACATATTTTAGCCAGCAAGTGGAGGTAAAAGACCATTTTTGCATGTAATACGAGCCAGTTTGGTGACATGAAGTGAGTCAGTGTTTATATTCAACAGCACTCCGAGTGCTCATATTACTACTAAAGCTAGGAAATGGCTTTAACAACTTCAGCATCAAGGCTCATCACAGCTGAGAGACACAACAGACTGAAGGTGCTTACCTCTTACCGGACTTTCCACATTGGAGAGGACAAAATGGCAGAGGACACTGCAGTTTCTATAGTGAACAACTCTTGCGCACTGGCTACCGTGAAATAGAGAGGAATACCCCCGCTTGGATAGCTATTTTGTCCACTGAGAAAATGGAATTTCACCAAAACTACATTATCTTCAGAAAGCTGATTAACACACTACAGCATCGTCAACAGGTGATCGTGCTCACTCACTCACACTCTCTCTCACACACTCACACACACACACACACACACACACACACACACACACACACACACATCCTTGTTTCTCCAATAACATGTTAGGAACAGCTCAAGCTGTGATACTAGCAGTTCTGAAGTGATGCTGTTGAGAGGCTTGGATGCATCATTTGGTTTGAACCAGCAAAGGCAGATTCTGATCCGTCGCATAAGAAAGTAGTTCCATGCACAAATGTGTTTTGTGACCGTACTCCAGTTTTTCCAAATTTTTTAATTTACTTGTATGTTGAACTTTTTGTATATAAGCAATATATCTCTTTCAATCGTGCTATATGGCCCTAAATCAGCACTGCTGTGATTACCTGTGGCCAAATCACAGCAGTGATGATGTAGGGCCATATTGCACTCTTGCTCATGTGATATTGCTTATATCAGTATAAGAAATATGTATTGTTAATTGTTGGTCAAGTCAAATTTATTTGTATAGGACTTTTTACAACAGGTGTTGTTTCAAAGCAGCTGTAACTTACTCACTCCATTGACTTTATGAAGGACAATGCTTGCTGTGGGCATGTGACTGTTTTATGGCCATTCTTAGCATCTATTCTCAATTTGGCTGGAAACATCAGTGCAAAAGCGACCTTCCGTTGATGTGAGAGTTTCTTGCATTCCTTGAATCGATCACGTTTCTCTCTTGTCAAATTTGCAAAGTCTGGGAACAAGAAAATGCTGTGGTTCTTCCAAGAAAGCCTTCCTTTACTCCTCGCATAACGAGATCTTTATCAGATGATCTCAGAAATTTGGCCAGAATTGATCGGGGCGTGTCTCCCTCAGCGAATCGCCGAGCCGGAACACTGTGAGCTCGCTCGATTTCCAGCTTATGGCCTGTTATGTCGAGCAAGCTCGGAAAGAGCCCGTTCAGGAATTTCACCATATCCTAACCTTCTTCGGCTTCAGGAATTCCAACAATCCGGACATTATTCCACCGACTACAATTCTCCATATCCCCAGACGCGCTCCAAATCCACCTTGGTCGCTAGTGGATTAGCAGATAATTCCCCCTCCAATGATAATCTCCATTTCTCGACATCCCCCACTCTTGTAAACACATCAGTGAATTTAGTCTCCATGGCAGTAATCGATCAATTGTATTACAGCAAGATCCTCCAAGTCAGCAAGGACCTTCGTCAGCATTGCCAACATATTCAACAATTCTTGCAGAATTTCCCTCACTTCTCTGGCCAAATCGGCTCCCTGGTCTGCGGCCTTGTCAGAGGGGTCAGCCATAAGTGTCTCTTAATGTCTCCAGAGCCCGAGGATTTTGAATTCTTTGAAATTGTCTTCCTAGAACAGTTATAGAACAGGGTGTATCGAATCTCACAGATAGTGCTAAAACTAGCAAAGTGTGCAGAGCTCACCGTTCACACGTCTGAACCTCACAAGGCGTCACGTGACTCCAGGGGGACGGAGCTTTAACTTCTCGAGATTATGGGAGAAAGATTTAAACTTTTGTTGGCGGAGGGAGTGTGGGCTAGGATCAAGTCTGCAGCTAGAGATGCAAGGGTGCGCCTTCAAGATTTTACAGAGATTTTATTGGACCCCATCTAGATTGTATAGGCTTAGTCTGAAAGACACACCCACCTGCTGGCAATGCCAATCAGAAGATGGAGACACCCCATGTTTTTTGGTGTTAAGATCCATGAATTTTGAAGATTGTTTTGTGTGATGTATTGGGGATAAATGCACAAAAAATTGGGTCCTAACCTGCACCAGTGTTATGATCACCAGACAAATTAATTTTAAGGGGATGGAAGTCGGCTGGAGCACCCTCATTTCAAGAGTGATGCACGGAGATGGGAAGGGTGGCGGGTTTCGAGGAAGTGTCATCTAGAAGGCTGGGGAACTTTGATTCATTTGTGGGAAAATGGGGCAGCTATTTGGTGTTCTTTTGAGGGCTCTCAGGGAGGGGCAGTGGAGAGAGAAGTATAGTTATAAATGTGTGTTTTTTTTTTATTTAAAACGTATGTGTGTGGGTGTGTGTGTGCTCATGTGAGACCACATGGATGTTTGTTGAGCGTCAGGGTGGGGATTGGGAGGGGGAGGGATAATAGTGGGGGTTAAAAGTTGATTCTGTGTATAAGTTTTGCTTTTCTTTGTTTACTGTATGAATCAATAAAATGTTAGTCAGAAAAAAATTATATCGATAAATGTTAATCCCAGTGTATCATTTTCATTATCTATGCTGATGTTGTTGAAGTCACCAATGATTAAAGCTCTATCCACTGCAACTACTAGATCTTACAAAAAATCATCAAATTCTCGAAGGAATTCGGAATTGGCCCTGGTGGTCTATAAATTGTTGCAAGAACAAAAGACGACAAAGATTTTTCATGTATATCTGATGTCACATTAAGTATTATTAGTTCAAAAGAATTAAACCTATCCTGACATTTGAGTAACACTAAAAATATCACTGTAAATTGTAGCAACACCTTCTCGACCTTTCAGATGAGGCTCATGTTTATAACAATAACCTGAGGGAGTAGACTCATTTAAACTAATATATTCTTCTGTTTTAATCCAGGTTTTAGTCAAACAGAGTGAATCCAAATTATGATCTGTAATTTCATTTACAATTAGTGATTTGGATGAAAGCGATTTCATGTTTAGTAGCCCTATATGATGTGTATCTTCATTTTTATTTTTTTGTTGTTATTTTCAAGTTTGACATCAGTAAAAAAAATTCTAAATGACTTAATGAGGGTTTTGTGTTTGGTAGTTCCAGGAACAGACACCATCTCTATATCATATAGTTCATAATACCTAATGCATTTACACTAGGCTGGACTCAGACATGTATGATCAAACCGGTGTGATCTGCATTCATGCTGCCGTTTACCAGCAAAATCTGCTGTCATAATGACTGAAGCGGTTGTCATAATGAACCAGCTGCTCAAATAGTTTTTTCAACATCACAATATCTTTATTTTATGTTACAAACTTTCAAGCAATCACTAAATAAAAGTATAAAGTCGTTACCATTGGAGCGCTCTGTTTTGATGCAGCGCTGCAGCAATGTTTTCTGATGTCAAAAAATACACAAACTAGTCAGTCCACTCGAGCTTTCTCCCATTCTGTCGTCACAACCACTTCCGGGGCTGTGAGAGTGAAAGTGCTATGGTTTTTAGAACCTTCTATGCTCCTCCTTTTGTATGCTTTTATGATGATATAAACTCAGAATCCCATCTTGCATTGCAACTAAAATATGGCGGTGCGCATAGCCGGCAAGCGCATTCGCGATCGCATCTTATCTATCATTGTCAATCATTATAAACATCTGAAAACCACATATGTTTGATAATATACTGTATATAATCTGACCTTCAGTGCACCTGCTGTGATATAATCTGTCCACCAATACATCTGCTGTGAAGTGTAAGGTAAGATTTATTTTAATTACAGCGTGCATTAAAGTCACGCTCATCAGTACAGGAGAAACTTGCGTGCAAAAAGGTTAACAAAATGCTAACAAATAAAGTGTTACCACCAAATTAGTAGCTGCATTGTGTCAGGATTTGTTGGGTTAACTGTGCCTTATTCCTGACATATTTATCACGTACATCCTGGTGCCCTTTTCCCTGTTTGTGACCTGTAAAAAGAATGAGTGAAAGTTTGCACCATGTAAAAGAATGTGTTTACTGCTGTATCATCTTTAAACAGAGTTGAAATAGTCGCTTGGCAGAACCCATGAGTCCGTCTGGTCAGTCGTAGCTAAATCTGACTCTGCTTTGACCCCATTATACATTGCACTTTAATTAACTGTGACTGTCACAATTTGTGCACAGTCACACACAGCATGGAGGGTCAGGAAACCGAATTCGTAAATAACCATGCTGGAACAAGAGTGAGGAGAGGTCGATGCATCCTGAGAGGGGGCAAATAATTCTATCAGGGAGCTTAACGGGTTTAGAGTGTGCCTCAAACTGGGCAGCAATTTTGGCTAATGTCAGGAGCCTGAATTGCAGAGGAGTCTGTCTTTTTATTAGAATTCCAGAACTTATTTTGGAAGTCATTTGGAAACATTTTGGAACTACTAAAGTTAACAGAAGCATCAAAAGGGATTTGGACATAAATCAGTTCATAATAAGGTGCCTTTTAAATTATGGAGGCTTATTAACAAACCTTTGCCAGACCTAAAGTGAAAGATAGTACCTAAAGTACAGAAACCCATACCATGCTGATAATAATCAATGTTACTCTGCGTGAATGCACAGCTTCAGCTAGATTGTGTCTGGTAATTACTAGAGGACTTCCATTTCAAGCCACAATTTCTTGTGTTCAGATGACAAAAATATAAGCCTCTGCCTTAATGAGCTTCCTGCAAGTTTATAATTCCAGACTGCATCTTCCAACTGAGTTCAACACAGACCCAATTCACCAGCACTTTTTAAAGTCTACAGTTTCTTTGTATAATTAATTATATGTATACACACTGAGATGGGAGCCAGTCCTTCCTGACCTCAGTGAAATAAAAAGTGGTGACAGATTCATGAGTTTAGATTTGGTTAATTTGAAACAGTTTGATGTCATGCTGCTCAGACATGAGATTCAGTTTAACTCAGAATTGCAATTTAATTACTGGAACACTTGTGCTTGAGTGGCTCAGACAGGAAAATCTCATCAGTCTAAGATGTTATATGTATTTCATTTACATATTCATTTACTTTACATTTACATTGTTCATTAAAAAATATGAAATAATGAAAGTTGCTTGACACCATCAGTTACTGGATAAAAAAAAAAATAAAAAAAATTAAAAAAACTGAATCACCAGAGTTGGCTGTTTAAACACAGTCAGATCGCTCAATACCGGTCTCATCCAGAGAGACAAATACATTAGAGTAAGTCATTCATTAGAAAAGGGTAAGGATTGTCTATGGTGTAATGACCCCCACACTAGTTACAGAGTACATCACCTCATAATTTTACGAAATAGGAGGGACATCTTATTAGAGCACTAATTTAGTTTAGTTGAGTTTTACTTCCATTCTTTTTGTAATGCATGAACTTAAGTTTAATGAAACATTTCAAATGTATTAAATATTTATTACAAAGTAAATACTATTTGCAAGATTTTTTTATATTAAGATTTTTTAACTATTAATAATAAATGGAATCTTGAGAGTTCTGTAAAAAATACGTTAAATAATATATTAATGTTTAAATATAATTATGTTTTATAAAAAATAAACAAATAAATGTAAAAAAAAGATAATAAAGAAAGAAATAAGACAAGACAGAAAACCTTAAATTCAGCAACTCCCTTCTACTCTTGGAGTTTTTGCTCTTTAACCCCATGCCTCATCTAGTCACATGGGACTTTTAGAGTGAAACAACTTCTCAATAAAGAGAATTCATCTTTCTGTCTATTTTCTCTCTTGAGCAGCCACTGTCACTGCTTTCATTTCAGATAAAAGTATACATAGCAACAGGTGATATACTGAGTTGAAAATAAAAACATGTCTCGTCCGTTTCACTCAAATACTGGTAAACAACATTGAGAGTTCATCTATCAATATGCAGAAATTTTGTGCCAAACGTGTGGTTTCTCTATTGTTCTGTCTATAAAATGTCAGTAAAGGGCTAAACTTTTTATGTTTTGAGACATAACAAAACAACATGATGCTGATCATAGAGGAGTTTGTCTTTGGGAGAAACATCAATAAACCTACATCTGCTAAGAAACCTCATTTGGGGCCTGGGTAGCTCAGCAAGTAAAGATGCTGACTACCACACCTGGAGTCGCAAGTTCGAATCCAGGGCCTGCTGAGTGACTCCAGTCAGGCTTCTTAAGCAACCAATTGGCCCGGTTGCTAGCGTGGGTAGAGTCACATTGGGTTAACCTCCTCGTGCTTGCCATAATGTGGTTCTCGCTCTCGGTAGGGCGCATGGTGAGTTGTGCGTGGATGCCACGGAGAATAGCGTGAAGCCTCCACACGCACTAGGTCTCCGCAGTAACACGCTCAACAAGCCACATGATAAGATGCGCAGACTGACGGTCTCAGACGCACAGGCAACTAAGATTCGTCCTCCACCACCCGGATTGAGTTACTATGCCACCACGAGGACTTGAAGCGCATTAGGAATTGGGCATTCCAAATTGGGGAGGAAAAAAAAACCTCATTAAGTTTTTACATTGAAACCTGTTTGAGTCATAATATTAGAGTCTCTAGTTTCATCTGATACGCCTTTTTTTTTTTTTTTTTGAGAGAGAGATTTATCTCACACTGGCTCGCTGTTAAACACGATGACCACTATAGTGGACAGTAGCAAATATCAGCTGTAATGTCTGTAATGTCTCAAAACACGAATTACCAACACTACTGGAAACATAACAAACAATTTTAAAAATAAATTAATTAATAAATTAATAATATTAAAAAAAAAATACAGTAAATCTTTGGTCTCAGGAGGAGATTATATATATATATATACAGTGCATCTGGAAAGTATTCACAGCACTTCACTTTTTCCACATTTTGTTATGTTACAGCCTTATTCCAAAATTGATTAAATTCATTATTTTCCTCAAAATTCTACAAACAATACCCCATAATGACAACATGAAAGAAGTTTGTTTGAAATCTTTGCAAATTTATTAAAAATAAAAACGAAAAAAATCACTTGTACATAAGTATTCACAGCCTTTGCCATGACACTCAAAATTGAGCTCAGTTGTATCCTGTTTCCACTGATCATCCTTGAGTTGTTTCTGCAACTTGATTGGAGTCCACCTGTGGTAAATTCAGCTGATTGGACATGATTTGGAAAGGCACACACCTGTTTATATAAGGTCCCACAGTTAACAGTGCATGTCAGAGCACAAACCAAGCCATGAAGTCCAAGGAATTGTCTGTAGACCTCCGAGACAGGATTATATCGAGGCACAGATCTGGGGAAGGGTACAGAAAAGTTTCTGTAGCATTGAAGGTCCCAATGAGCACAGTGGCCTCCATCAACCATAAATGGAAGAAGTTTGGAACCACTAGGACTCTTCCTAGAGCTGGCCGTCTGGCCAAACTGAGCGATTGGGGGAGAAGGCCCTTAGTCAGGGAGGTGACCAAGAACCCGATGGTCACTCTGACAGAGCTCCAGCATTCCTCTGTGGAGAGAGGAGAACCTTCCAGAAGAACAACCATCTCTGCGGCACTCCACCAATCAGGCCTGTATGGTAGAGTGACCAGACAGAAGCCACTCCTCAGGAAAAGGCACATGACAGCCTGCCTGGAGTTTGCCAAATGGCACCTGAAGGACTCTCAGGCCATGAGAAACAAAGATTGAACTCTTTGGCCTGAATGGCAAGCGTCATGTCTGGAGGAAACCAGGCACCGCTTATCACCTGGCCAATACCATCCCTACAGTGAAGCATGGTGGTGGCAGCATCATGCTGTGGGTATGTTTTTCAGCAGCAGGAACTGGGAGACTAGTCAGAATCGAGGGAAAGATGAATGCAGCAATGTACAGAGACATCCTTGATGAAAACCTGCTCCAGAGCGCACTGGACCTCAGACTGGGGTGAAGGTTCATCTTCCAACAGGACAACGACCCTAAGCACACAGCCAAGATAACAAAGGAGTGGCTCCGGGACAACTCTGTGAATGTTCTTGAGTGGCCCAGCCAGAGCCCAGACTTGAACCCGATTGAACATCTCTGGAGAGATCTGAAAATGGCTGTGCACCGACGCTCCCCATTCAACCTGATGGAGCTTGAGAGGTCCTGCAAAGAAGAATGGGAGAAACTGCCCAAAAATAGGTGTGCCAAGCTTGTAACATCATACTCAAAAAGACTTGAGGCTGTAATTGGTGCCAAAGGTGCTTCAACAAAGTATTGAGCAAAGGCTGTGAATACTTATGTACATGTGATTTTTTTTTTGTTTTTTATTTTTAATAAATTTGCAAAGATTTCAAACAAACTTCTTTCACATTGTCATTATGGGGTATTCGTTGCAGAATTTTGAGGAAATTAATTAATTTAATCCATTTGGGAATAAGGTTGTAACATAACAAAATGTGGAAAAAGTGAAGCGCTGTGAATACTTTCCGGATGCACTGTGTGTGTGTGTGTATATATATATATATATATATATATATATATATATATATATATATATATATATATAAGTGGTTCAATTTTGAATCAAGTGTTAGATTTTTGTTCTAATATATATTTTGTCAAGTGTTAGACCTTTGTTCGAATATATATTTTATCAAGATTAAATAAGGATTTGAAGGTTATGTCCTGTAGTAAATCTTGGTGCCCATTAACAGGTTTTCAGTGATTCTCTAACCCTCTGTTGTTTGACACACAATTATCTGTACTCA